>NW_027176361.1:2142564-2175064 GCF_023349555.1 Cebidichthys violaceus
CATGGATCACATCTCCTCTTTGATGAATCTACTGAGTGTGAAGTCTGAACATCTGAAACCAGAGAGAACAAAGAACACTGAGTCTGTGTTCAAACACTCAGGGAAGGTTTACTGCCTCAATTTAAACAACCTCCTTTATCAACTAACCCCGAGTGTGTGTGTGTGTGTGTGTGTGTGTGTGTGTGTGTGTGTGTGTGTGTGTGTGTGTGTGTGTGTGTCGCATAGTAAAAGTTCAGTCACTTCAGTGTTTACAAGATGTTCCACTGTAGCGTAGAGGGAGGAGGTGACAAGGGGAGAAAAGTGAGGAGGGGTGAGAGGAGAGAGAGAGAGAGAAAGCTGAACTTCATCAGTTTAGTCTCGACGAAGCAGAGCACGCTCCTCTTCTTCTTCTTCTTCTTCTCTCGTCTACATTGAAGACTTTGGAAGGATTTAATTTAACTGAAAACCACAGAAGAAGAACACAACCAGGTTGGATTTAAATACATTTTGAGTGAAATTATTCAATGATTCTCCTTAAGACTGAAGAATATATTCAAACAGATTGTTAAACTCAACCTGAGAGCTGCTTTGTTTAATTCAAATCTGCTATAATCAATAACTTCATATTAACAGAGGATGGATTTATGTTATGTTATGCAAAGTTCTTAATGAACTCTGTTTCTGTTTTTTTATCTTGCTCTCAGCCCCGCAACACCGAATGAACCGTCTCCTGGAGAACTTCTAGATCCTCTTGAACCTGCAGCCGTGGAGGTTTTGAAATCTGCAACTGGATCCGGAATACGGTTCTAGATATAAGAGCAGGTTCCGAACTGGGGTTCTGGAGATACTGCCGGTTCCAGAGTTTGCTCTAAAGTTCCACCGAATGGGTTCAGGAGGCTCCGGGACCGTCTCTGGAGCGGGTTCCAGAATGGGACCCCGGTCGGGTTCCTGGGTTCCCGCCGTGTTCACCGCGCTGCTGGTCGCCTGGTGTTTGGCATTCGTGGTGCCGGTCGGTTGCCAGGCTAACATCTCATCCGACCCGTCGCCCCTCGGCACCGACCCGCCTCTGGGGCCCGACCGTGGCGCCCGGACCTCCGACGGGGAGCCGCACCTGGCGCAGGAGACCGCGATGAAGCCGCCGTCCTCTCTGGAGAAATCCAAGTCGCGACATGTGAGCAAGCCGAACCAGAACCACGAGAGGAGGCCCCCGTCCTCCAACTCGTCCCTGATGGTTCGGGGTCGCCCGCCGTCGCCCCCGAGCTGCCTGCACGCCACCTCCATAAAAACCGCCTTCAAGTACATCAACACGGTTCTGTCCTGCATCATATTTGCCGTGGGGATCGTCGGAAACGCCACGCTGCTGAGGATCATCTGCCAGAACAAGAGCATGAGGAACGGACCCAACGCCCTGATAGCCAGTCTGGCTCTGGGAGACCTGATCTACATCGCCATCGACATACCGATCAACGTCTACAAGGTGCGGAGCGCCGGTGTGCCGGAGTGTGTTTCACTCTGTAGTCGTTAGCTGGCGGTACTTTGAGAGTTTACAGGTGCAGCGATGCATCATGGGACACAAAACTCCCTCCCAGGGGGAGCAGTGTGTGTGTTGTGTGTCTCAGTCAGGAGGTTGAGTGTTACACTGATAACGGCACTAAAATATCCCACTGACCGAGATAACACACACACACACTCTGTGGTATCATGTTAATCTGTGTGTGTGTGTGTGTGTGTGTGTGTGTGTGTGTGTGTGTGTGTGTGTGTGTGTGTGTGTGCAGCTCCTGGCGATGCGGTGGCCGTTTGCCGACAGTGTGTTCGGTCTGCTCCTCTGTAAGCTGTTTCCCTTCCTGCAGAAAGCTTCAGTCGGCATCACCGTCCTCAACCTGTGTGCTCTGAGTGTGGACAGGTAACACACACACACACACACACACACACACACACACACACACACACACACACTTATCCTTGTTCACACATCCAGGAACAATAAACATTAATAATTACCTGTGCAGGTATCGTGCGGTGGCGTCCTGGTCCCGGGTGCAGGGCACCGGCGTTCCCACGGTGACGGCGGTGGAGATCGTGGCGATCTGGCTGCTGTCCGCGGTGCTGGCGGTGCCGGAGGCCGTGGGCTTCGACATGGTCACCTTCGAGTACCGGAACGTCACCATGAAGACCTGCATGCTGCAGCCCAAGACACCCTTCATGACCGTGAGTGTGTGTGTGTGTGTGGATATCTTCACCTTCAAACCTACACAAAACACTACACAGTGGAGGGATTTTACTATCTACTCTAGTACTATAGGTACATATTTGAGGTACTTGTACTTGAGTATTGTATAGTCTGGTGGGTCTGGTGGCTCTGGTGGGTGGGGGGTCTGGTCCCGGTCCATCTGACTGATGGAGGCTCTCCTTGGGGACTGTAAACGTACCCTCTGGTCCGTTTCCGTGATCTCGTCGTTGTTGTGTTTTCAGGGCGGGGTCTCTCTAACTCGTTTAGAACATAATTTCCTGTTTACGTCTGCAGGTCACGACTGAACTAAGCACAAGATGTTCCTTCACCCTCAGAACATTTCATCTCAGTGAAACACGTCATCCATCAAAATGTTTTCAGCGTCTTAAATCTTACCGTCTTAAACCTGGTGGTTCTGGCAGCTGAAAGGTGGTTCTACAATGTGCAAGAGCCATCTGAAGGTTCTACTGTGTTCTCAGATATTTCAGAACCAGTCCATTCCGTAATGTTGCAGAGGTTCTAGGAGGTTAACTGTAAGAGGGTTCCACAGTTATTCAAAGGTTCTAGAACCATTCAGGAGGATTTCTGTGAGGGTTGTTTCGGGGGATTCTAGAACGTTGATGCCCAGGAACGTTTCTATTGGTTCTGACACGCTGTTATAACTGTGAGGTTCTGTTTGGTTCGAGGTTCCAGAACGGAGAAATGAAAGAACAAAAAAATAATTCTTTTGATTGTGAGAACATGACGTGACGGTTCTTGTGCTTTTAAAGAATTTCAAAACGCAGAGTTGAATCCTTTACCTCCATGGAAGCATTAATGACGTTACAGAGCTGTAACACATTGTCTCTTATGAACGTGGTCGTCACTACCACATTGCATTGTGGGATATTTATGCCGGCATTACACACATGTATGTAAATGTGTTCCAGTTCTACCGGGACGCAAAGGACTGGTGGCTGTTCGCCTTCTACTTCTGCGTGCCTCTGGTCTGCTCCGCTGTCTTCTACGGCCTGATGACCTGCGAGATGCTCCGACACCAGAAGGGAAGCCTGAGGATCGCACTGAGTGAACACCTGAAGCAGGTGAACACACACACACACACAAACACACACACACACACACACACACACACACACACACACACACACACACACACACACACACACACTCACACACGGCGTGTTTGATGTTCACCTTCTCGTTTCTCTCTCCGCAGCGTCGTGAAGTAGCTAAAGCCGTGTTCTGCCTGGTGCTGATCTTCGCTCTGTGCTGGTTTCCACTTCACCTGAGTCGCCTGCTGAAGAGGACCGCCTACAAATCCCATGATGCACACCGCTGCCAACTGTTAAAGTACGGGGGGGGGGGGGGGGGGGGGGACACACGTTCACCAAAACATTTGCAAATAATACTTCTCAGATGATGTTTTTCAACCCCTTTCTGGAGTATCTGAATACCACAGCTGATGTCATGTGTTTCTTCTTCTGTGGTTGCAGTTTCCTGTTGGTGCTCGACTACCTCAGCATCAACATGGCGACCATCAACTCCTGTATCAATCCCATAATCCTCTTCTTTGTCTCCAAGAAGTTCAAAAACTGCTTCAAGGTAAACAACAACAACAACAACAACAGCTAAACTAAAAGCGTCGCCGTGATTTCGGGGCGCGAGTGAATGTCAGCGTGACATCACGACAAGGTCACGTGACCAGAGGCCGTGAGACAAAGACAGAAGAAGAGATAAATGCTGGGGGAGTGATAAACATAGGAGAGGTTGTGACCTGTTGATAAAAACAGGACTTGTGGGAAGTGAGCAGAGACACGTCTGTTTAAAGGGGCACTCCACTGGCTCCACACATGAAGGGCAGTTTACTCCCTTTAAAGTCTGACATTCATCAAGCACAGCTTTACGTTTGGATTTGTGCTTCCTGTTTAGCACTTTGTAAACAAAGAATGAATGTGTGGGAACATAAATATGAGTTTTAAATATAAGTTAAATATTAGTTTATCTAGAGGGCGAATTAAACCTGTCTGTCTGCTAGCTGATAGATCGCTAGCTTGTACCTATCTTAAAGCTAGCTAGCTTGTACCTAACTGTCAGCTAGCTAGCTTGTACCTAACTATCAGCTAGCTAGCTTGTACCAAGCTATCAGCTAGCTAACTTGTACCTAGTTTAAAGCTAGCTAGCTAGATATCAAAGTTTGATAAATCTAAAGACGCAAAGTAATCTTACTTCCGCTCTAAACCGGAAGTAAGATTGCAGAATGCGGAAGCGCTATGATAAAGAATAGTATATATATATATATATATATATATATATATATATATATATATATATATATAGTATATATATATATATATATATATATATATATATAGTATATATATATATATATATATATATATATATATATATATATATATATATGTACTCTATATGTAGGGTTCATAATCTATAAATCGTTTTATTTTTGAATAATTTGTATTTATTTATGAAGTGTATTAAACATTCTTATTTCCTTGTCAAAACTACTCAACAAATAGCTCCTTTGACTGTTTTACATCTTTGTTTAGTTCAGACTCACTAAATCTAATTCAGAACAACTTCTGGACTCATCTGGAAACATCTTTTTTATTGTATTTTATACATTAAATGTGCAGTTTTAAAGTCCACCATACTATTAAATATGGGAGCATGTGAGTTTATTATAGAATATGTTGGTTTGTTCACAGTTATCTGTTTAAATTATTCTTACAGCTCTCTTCTGTAGCATAAAAATTAGATTTTTGATCATTTGCGTCACAAACTGGAGGTGTGCAGTTTGAAATGTTGCATTGTGGGAAGTGTAGGATCAGGTGCTAGGGACTAAATATCCGGACATCTGGGCCTCTGTTACGGGATTCTTTTTTAAAATCTTCCGTTTAAACTCAATGGAAGTGCACCACTAAATCACTGGAGTTCCCCTTTAATCAAACTCTGTCTCTGTCTGTCTCTCTGTCTGTCTGTCTGTCTCTCTGCAGTCCTGTCTGTGCTGTTGGTGTTATTCTGGCTCTCTCTCCAACAGCATGCTGCCTCTCCACCACGGGACGAGCCTGCAGTACAAACACACTGACCACTGAGAGACACCTCTGCGTCTATACGCTCACTCTTTAGCTTTTCAATGTGTATTTATTCAGCTCTAAATACTGTGTTTTACTACAGACTACTTATTGTATGGTGATATATCACACAGACTATATATGGTGGACAACATACTGTTGTGTGCTTTTAATCTGAAGGTTGTTTTTCTTCCACTTTATTTTGTTTATTTATTTATAAAGACAAGGAGTGCAACACATCATAGAACGTTACAATATGCAGTAACGAGTTAATAAACAGTAAAGATCATACCTCATTAAGTATTAGTTAAAACATGTCAGTCTGTAATAACAGCAATACTCCTACGATGAGCCAATCCACTCATGGCCACATTGTGTGTTTATTATTATGTTTGATATGTCAAATATTCATCGTAAAGAGATTAAACCAGTCTGGAGTTTAGAAACAGCTCTAGCGACCTCTGGAGGCTGAAGAGTTAATTACATCCCACAATATGAAACTGTTGATGATTTACTGGGACTAGAAAACATGAAACCATATAAATATATAAATACATGTGGTAATGTTGCAGATAACGGAGTTTAAATCCGGTCAGAAGTGGTCCAGACACTGTTTTTATTGGAGTGGAAGGAAGTAATGGTCTGACATCAATGAGTGTCTTATTATCGAGTTAAACTCATATTTGTATTTATCAATAAAGCTATATTCTCAAAGCTGCTGTTGTTGTTTACACACGTGTGAGTGAATGTCACGCACACACACACACACACACACACACACACACACACACACACACACACACACACACGTTGTTGTTGTTGTTGTTGTTGTTTTGTGGTGCATTCAGGGTCGCAGTAAAACAGAGCTTTCCTGTGTGTGTCCTTCTATTTAATGAATATCTTCTGGAATAAAACGTACAGTGAATGAGTGAATATTAAATCATTTGAGGAGGATTCATTTAAAATGAAGGTAATTCGATTTGAGGGCTGTTTCCTGTCAACCACGTGACTGATGATGGTCGAGATTCCTCCTCGTGACGCGGAGGACTGAACACGGACACCGACGGTTGGGCGTCGGTTGGCTGACCACCAATCGAAAAAAAAACAAAACCGGAAGAACACCGGATAGACTGGATCGATCTGGGTCCTGGTCCTCCGGGTCCTGGTCTGTTGAGCGGATCAGACGGTCTCAGCTGAGTCGGGCGGAGGACGGACGCGCGTTGCCTGGTAACAGCAGAGGTTACCGGGGCGTTAAAAGCAAACCGGGCCAACCGTCGCTCCTCATCTTTAACGGTAACACATCATACTCATATAATATTTATATATAATATATAACTGTCTATTTTAACCCTATACTCGATGACATATTTTCATATTTTTATATATTTTTTTCTGAAAAATAGCTAAATACTAATACATGCAATATACGTTGTGTTTAATGTTACGTCCATAGTGCGCGTTTTACGTTAATTATGTAGAATGTAATGATATTCATAACCTCCATGACTTCGCAATATTAGGCCTGAACATGATATTTGTTTGTTGGTGTCATATAAATATGGATATAATATAATATATAGAGCTGAACAGTCCGTTTAACCGAGAGATAGATATTTAACAGGCCTAACGCACTTTAATATGTTGTTAAAATGTATATTAATGAGTACAAGTGTGTTTAATGAGGTCCTCCTGATATAAATATTCTACTTTAATGGTTGAAAAATGAGCGATAAACACTTAAAATGTTGTACTTCACATTATGTAGTACTATGCGGTCTCTGGATCACAGCCATTAAAGTACTTTCACACTAAATACTGTTTATTCAAATGGGAATAATTAGTAACGTTACATTTGCTCGCTTGTGATTCAACTGGTTGCAGTTTGGTAGAGGAGAGATATTACTTTTTATATTTATTATATTTTACTTAAGTAAAAGTAGCAACAACACAGTAAATAAATACTCGTCCGTCATTCAAAATATACTTGTATAGTAATACCATAATAATACACAATATTATTTATATTATTGGAATATAATTATTGTTGCATTAATGTGTTCATACCTTTAATAATACTTCATTATTTATCAGTTGATTCTATTTTGTATTAATTATCTGAATTTGCAAATTAAATAAGTGCATCGGAGTAAAAAAAAGTACAATATTCTGATATATATATAAATATATAATAGTCGAGTAGAATTATAAAGTAGCAGAAAATGGAAATACTCCAAGTAAAGTACAAGTACCTCAAAAGTGTACTTATACAGTCCTGATAACCTGATTGGTCGGTCCCCCCCAGGCGTGGTCTCTGGTCCAGGATGTGCCTGTAGTCGTCTCTGAGGGCGAAGCAGCCGTGATGCCGTGTTCCTGTGCGGAGTGGAGGAGGTGGATCCGCCCACTGGTTCTGGTTCTGTACGCTCTGCTGCTGGTGGCCGTGCTGCCGCTCTGCATCTGGGAGCTGCAGAAAGACAAGGTGAGCCTCCACCAGCTGGACCTCCAGCTCCACTCAGGAAGAGAGCAGCTGGTGCCTTCAGGAGCTTCATGTCGTAGAAACAAAGCTGCAACGATGAGTTGATTAGTTGTTAACTGTGAAATCATTCAGGTGATCCATGAAGTGTTTGAAGTCTTTTTTTCAAGATAAAAAGTGTACATTCTCTGATTCCAGCTTTTAAATCTGAACATGTTCTGGTTTCTTTACTCCTCAGAGACAGAAAACTGAATATATTTGAGTTGTGGACAAAACAAGACATTTTATTAGGCAAACAACTAATCAATTAATCAGGAAAATAACGTATTGATCGACAATAATGTTCATTTGCAGCCCTGCTTAGGAATATGTGCTGCCTTTATTTACACGTTACTGAATATACTCACATACTTTTACTAACGGAACATCATCAATGAGTACTTTCAGTGTGGTATTAGTACTTCCACTGCAGTATCTGAATACTTCCTATGTGAAGCGCTACAACTAATACAAGGAGGAACGGTGACCGTGACTTTATGTTGTTCATGTTTTTAACTGGAAAAACTGACCAGAATGTGAACAAAATGACCCTGAAAGAAGACAGAACACGTCTGCTCTGTTTGGTTCGTGTTTCTGTCGTTAGCGTAGAGACAGAGTTGCCGTCATGAACTCTGCTCTGTGCCTGACTCTGGGGGTCCCTCCCTCCAGGTCGGGACTCACAGTAAAGCCTGGTTCATCGCCGGCGTGTTCGTCTTCCTGACCATCCCCATCTCTCTGTGGGGGATCCTGCAGCACATCGTGCACTTCACCCAGCCGGAGCTGCAGAGGCCCATCATCAGGTGACACTCAACCTCTCTAGGAACAGAGAGGAGGACTCGGCACCAGTTCACCTCTTTAAATGAAAACATGATCCACATGAACACATTCACTGTCAGAGGCAGAGACACACACCTGATCAAATACATGAGTCAAAATCACAGTTGTAGTGCTTTTACACTTTTGACGTAAAGGTAACAGAGTAAATTATATATATATTATATATTATATACACACACAGGTTTCCTCATGTCATGCTCTCTTTGTCTCCACCAGAATACTATGGATGGTGCCGATCTACAGTTTGGACAGCGTGAGTCATAATGTCACACACACACACACACACACACACACACACACACACACACACACACACACTCTATTACATTACGTTAACAGACCTTAATAGGAAACAGTGGGACAGTCACAAGACCAGAGGTCAAGTTAAACACAACTCTGTGTGTCTGTCACTCTGTTGTTCTTCCTTCCTGTCTCTGTTTGTTTGTCTGTCTGTCTGTCTGTCTGTCTGTCTGTCTGTATGTCTCTCTCCCTCCCTCCCTCCCTTCCTTCTTTCCTTCCCCATCCCATCTTTGTCCGTCTGTCTTTCGTCTCTTTCGCTGTCTGTCTGTCTTCCTTAATTCCTGTCTGTCTTGCAGTCTCTCTTCCTTCCTTCCTCCCCTCCTTCCTTCCCGTCTTTGACTATTTGTCTGTCTGTCTGTCTGTCGTCCTTCCTTCCTCCCTCCGTCCTTCCCTTAATTCCTTCCTTAATTCCTTCCTTAATTCCTTCCTTTTCCCCATCTCTGTCTATTTGTCTGTCTGTGTTCCCTTCTGTCTGTCTCTCTTCCTTCCTTTCCTGTCTTTCATGTGAGTCCTGTATCATCTCATCGTCTGTCTGTGTTCCTCCCTCCCTCCCTCCCCGTGTCTGTCTGTCTGTCTCTCCCTGTCCTTGATGTGGCTCCTGCATCATCTCTAGCTCACGTCTCTCATGTCTCCCTCCATAAGCCCCTCACCCTCTGTCTCCCCCTTGTGTCTCCAGTGGCTGGCCCTGCGGTACCCCGGCCTGGCCATCTACGTGGACACGTGCAGGGAGTGCTACGAGGCCTACGTGATCTACAACTTCCTGATGTTCCTGCTGAGCTTCCTCAGTAACCAGTACCCGAGCCTGGTGCTGATGCTGGAGGTGCAGCAGCAGCAGCCTCACCTTCCTCCGCTGTGCTGCTGCCCGCCGTGGCCAATGGGAGAGTAAGAGAGGAGGTCATGTGACGGTGTGTGACTCACAGACGTCCTGAGGGCAGACGTTAAAGTGTTCCTCTCTCTGCCCCCCCCCCTCAGGGTTCTGCTGTTCAGGTGTAAGCTGGGGGTCCTCCAGTACACCGTGGTCCGGCCCGTCACCACGGTGATAGCCCTGTAAGTTTACCCCCATAACCACGGCGCCGGGTGTTTTTGATTGTGCGACACGTCATCAACGTTCTCTCGTCTGTAGGATCTGTCAGCTGTGTGGAGTCTATGATGAAGCTAACTTCAGCTTCAGGAATGCCTGGTCCTACCTGGTGATCATCAACAACATCTCACAGCTGGTACACACACACACACACACACACACACACACACACACACACACATACACACACACACACACACACACACACACACACACACACACACACACACACACACACACATACACACACACACACACACACACACAAACACACACACATATATATATACACACACACACACACACACACACACACACACACACACACATATATATATACACGTATACACACATGTACACAAGTGTAAGTATTGGTAAGTGTAAGTATTAGTAGTGGAAGTATTAGTTCATGTCACATTTATATACTCTGATAATTTAGTCATATTTATGTATATTTCCATCGTACATGAAAAACTAAATGTATGAAATAGAAGTTATATTTCAGAACCTCTCATAAATCAATGAAACTCTATGAACCTCTGTCTCTCTCTGACTCTCTCTCTGTCTCTGACTCTCTCTCTCTCTGTCTCTGACTCTCTCTGTCTCTCTCTCTCTGTCTCTCTGTCTCTGAGTCTCTCTCTGACTCTCTCTGACTCTCTCTGTCTGTCTCTGACTCTCTCTATCTCTGTCTCTCTCTCTGACTCGCTCTCTGTCTCTCTCTCTGTCTCTGACTCTCTCTCTGTGTCTCTCTCTCTCTCTCTCTCTCTCTCTCTCTCTCTCTCTCCCTCTCTCTCTCTGACTCTCTCTCTCTCTCTCTCTCTCTCTCTCTCTCTCTCTAGTTTGCCATGTACTGTCTGGTGCTGCTGTACCGATCCCTCAGAGAAGAGCTGACTCCCATCAGGCCGGTGGGGAAGTTCCTCTGTGTCAAACTGGTGGTGTTCGTCTCCTTCTGGTGAGGAAGGAGGAAGCAGAGAGTCACTCATCATGTGTTTCTGTTGGTTCACGTCAACGTTAATCAAACACACAACATTCTGACAAAATATAAACTAAATTATGGAAGCAATTCTTTTTATTTAAGGAGCTCCGCTTCAGACTCACCAGGGTTCGGTCCTTTCTGGTGCAGACACACTAAGCTCCTCCCCTTCCTGTCTCCAGGCAGGCGGTCTTCATTGCGTTCCTGGTGAAGGTGGGCGTGATCTCCGACAAACACACCTGGGACTGGGACAGCGTGGAGGCCGTGGCCACCGGCCTGCAGGTACGTCACGGGACCTTTGAAACGTCAGTTGATTTATTCTACGTCTCCTTCAGTGATATTCAGAACCATGAACGTCTGAAACACAAACGTTCTGCTGAAGTAGAACATGAACATAGTGCCATCAGGTTATTGATTATTGATTGTTGTGTTGATACAGGACTTCATCATCTGCATAGAGATGTTCCTGGCGGCCATCGCTCACCACTATACCTTCACCTACAAACCATACGTACAGGTAAACACCCCTCCCTTTATTTCATCTGATCAATAATCTAATCAATATAATCTTTAATCTTTGATCTAATGCGTCCAGGAAGCAGAGGAGGGGTCGTGCTTCGACAGCTTTCTGGCCATGTGGGACTTCTCTGACATCAGAGCTGACGTCACAGAGCAGGTCCGCCATGCTGGTGAGTTTATTGATTATTGATTATCTGTTGAACTCATCAATAACAGGAAATGTTCTGCAAACAACTCGTCTGCTTCAGGAGCTGATTAAAGGGATTTAAGTCAAATATATTCTTCACCTTTTTGTTTATTTAGGCTTCATATTATTGTATGAATAATATAATTATTTATGTATTATTGTTAATATTTTATATATTTTTCTAATTGTTTTTATTGACATAATATAAATAAAAATAAATAAAAAGAAATAATCGTAAAAAGAAATAATCATAATAATGAAAAATAACAACAATAATACAAATAAATAATAATAATAATCCCTCACCCCCTCAGGTCGTACGCTGCTGGGTCGTCCCAACAAGATGTACTTCGGCGCTGCGTCTCGACCCGAACACACCGAGCACACCGGCCTCCTCTCGGCGTCCTCGTCCCAGGACCCCGTCGCCCCGGCGGCCACATCGATGCCCTCCTCCCCTTCCTCCAGCGGGAGGTACCGGGGCCTCGGCCACACCCCCGCACCGCACTCCATCTCCGCCCCCGCGGGGTTCACCTCCTCGTCCTGGGACGACGACAGCGACGACGCCCCTCCCCCGACGGGCGACACGTAGACTCTCAGATTTAATAAGTCGGAATATAAAAATATAAGTCGTCTGAACTCTCGTCTCCACGTTTGTGAAGAAGACAAACTAAAGATGGATTTCATGGAAGAGAAAGTCTCTGTGACGTCACCGCCATGTTTGAGTATTTTTAAATAATAATTACCCCGTTTGAAACGTTTGAAATCTGTATTTTGGATGTAATTTTGATAAATGTATCTCCAGCTGTGGAAAGGAAAACATATTTAATACATAAATATAT
The DNA here is from genome assembly GCF_023349555.1 of Cebidichthys violaceus. NCBI lineage: Eukaryota > Metazoa > Chordata > Actinopteri > Perciformes > Stichaeidae > Cebidichthys > Cebidichthys violaceus. The sequence goes on from NW_027176361.1 coordinate 2,155,111, forward strand.
TTAAGTTGTTGTTGTGGTTTAAAGGGGGACATATTGTGTGATTCAACAAGCCAATCACATGTGGCTCCTCCTCCAAGACACAACCTCAACCTCATGAGCCAATCAGAGCTTTCTAAAAGAGGGCTCTTAAAGAGACAGGCGCTAAAACGGACGGTGAATACAAGTACATTCAGACAGTATGAGAGAAATACTTTAAAGTAAGTAAAGGTGTTCTAGTATAAAGTATGAGCATGATATGTCTCCTTTAACACTCCCTCAGTGCTGAAGTGTCCTTGGGCTTTGACTGTTTGTTCTATCGTTAACAAATAAAACTATCTAACCACCAGGAAGTGATGTGGTTCTATTCCTCCACAGAGTGAAGATGTTTCAGTCTGGATCCTTTGTTTGACTCAGTTAGCTTTAGTTAGCGTCCAGATGAAGGACACAAGTGGACATAATTAATGGAGGCTGAGCTTCATTTAGCTGCTCCAGGTACTGGTTTGCTGTTCACATTTCTCTCCACTAGGTGTCACTAACAGTCCTTTAATATATGAGATATTTTGTTTAATAATTATTTTAACAAATGTGTAGACATTTATTCTTCAAGTTGATTTTAAAACATTTCATTGTTGTAAATATTAGTTTATGGATCAGAAACAAATGTTTTGTCTTTTTAACTTTTGTTTCAGTGGTCTTTAAAGTGAGATAATCACAATCTCTTCTACTCCCTACTCCACCAGCAGTGACAGATCTAATACAACACGGTTACAGCAGCAGCAAATACACAGTATAACGGGACTCAGCGGTGGGTGAGTAGTATATAGTGGGTATAACTATACTATAGTTATAAACACTACAGTAACTTCAACAAAACAATAACACACTATCAGAATCTTGTGTACACATACAAGGAATTTGACTCCGGTTTTTCGTTGCTCTCCACGTACATACACAGAATTTACAAATAAACAGGAAAAATGTAAAAAATAAAAAACAAGGACACAAATAAAAAGTAGAACAGATGTAAGCATAAACATGTAAAGACTATGTACAGTATAAATACACACACACACACACACACAAACTTATAACCGTCTCAATGTAATAGAGGTAATAGTGCAAATGGAGGTAGTAGTGCAAATGGAAGTAATAGTGCAAATGGAGGTAGTAGTGCAAATGGAGGTAGTAGTGCAAATGGAGGTAGTAGTGCAAATGGAGGTAGTAGTGCAAATGGAGGTAGTAGTGTAAATGGAGGTAGTAGTGCAGTATGTCTGATTAATTGTTCATCAGAGTGGTGGCCAGCAGAAAGAAGCTGGTCCTGGTTCTGGTGGTTTTGGCGTACAGAGCTCTGTAGCTCCTACCAGAGGAGAGGAGATGAACAGCTTGTGTTCAGGGTGTGAAGGGTCTGCAGTAATCTTTCCTGTCCGTTTCCTGACTCTGGCGGTGTACAAGTCCAGGATGGAGGGCAGGCTGGAACCAATGATCCTCTCTGCAGACAGTCGGTTGTAGTCTGTTCCTGTCCTGTTTGGTGGCCGATCCAAACCACACAGTGATGGAGGAGCAGAGAACAGAATGGATGATGGTGGAGTAGAACAGGATCAGCAGCTCCTGAGGCAGGTTGAACTTCCTGAGCTGGAGCAGGAAGACTTCAGACATTTTGTTTTTGACACCTGTGTTTATGTAAACAAGCACGGACTCCACCAATCAGGATCAGTGAGATGAAGACGGCCAACGGGATCGGAACGATCAGATGGAGCCGACCACCTGATGAGAGAAAACTAAAGCTACAGTCACTGACATACCATAATAATAATAATGATAAATACATTCTTCACTTCTAGACTTTTCCTCACCTGCAACATCTGCCTCAACATCTGGATGTGGAGTTGTGATATTTTCGGGCTGTGGTGTCCTCTCTGTCGTCCAGGTTTTAAATGAAAAAAAAAAAAAGATTTGTAATGACGATGATTTATGGAACAATATTCAAAAGAAAAGCTCTGAAACAAACTTACCAACTTCAAGTATGATGGATGAATCACTGAACAGCTGTGGGATGTCACATCTGTATATTCCTCCATCAGACAGCTTCACCTTCTTGATCTTCAGCGATATGTTTCCATGTTTCAGGTCGTCGGTGGACAGAGACGTCCTGCTGATGTACGACTCCATCTGCATGTCCTCCTCCACACGGTTGTTCTGGTAACTGTGGACATACCTGTAGTTACTCATCGGGTCTAAAGGGTCCAGTGGGACATCTGGTTTCCACCACTTCACCGTCAGGTTCTCCACGTTGAGCTGAGGCTCCACGTGACACGGCAGGATGACGTCATCACCCACAGCGCTCACGATTGGCTGAGAAGAACCAATCAGCTGAGAGCGACCTGGAAAAGGGAGAGAAATGTATTTGGGTAACTTCATACCACATTTCCAGGACCAATAAGAAGCACAGACTGTATAGAAGTATGTAACATGTAGTTTACATCAGTGGCGCTAATGAGGAAGCAGCAGCATCTCGTCTAGAAAATAGTGAAAAATACCAATTCAAGTTCCCTGAAGACAAAGTTTGAAGAGTCTCTAAACCCCAGAGTTTTACCTCTACTTAATAAAAAATGTCCTCTAGAGCGTAAAAAACAAAAATAGGAGCACTATTTCCACACACACACACACACACACACACACACACACACACACACACACACACACACACACATATATATATATGTGTGTGGAATATATATATATATACACAATATGTGTGTGTATATACATATATATATATATATATATATATATATACACATACATATATATATATATACACACACACACATATATATATATATACACACATATATATATATATATATACACACATATATATATATACACATATACACATATATATATATATATATATATATATACACACATATATATATATATATATACATACATACATACATACATACATACATATTTATATATATATATATACACACGTACACACACACACACACATGAATTTGGAATGTATTTAAAAAAAGTGATTCATGTTTTGCAAAACAAAACTTTCTGGTTGTCTGGTTTTGCCCTCAGCTTTTCAAAGTAAGAGTCTCTTTGTAACCATGAATTTAATGTTTATTAGTGTTTTCTATGATTGGGGTTGAACTGTAAAGGACACCTTGTACTTCCTCTTGGTCCTCTTGTGACACCAGGAATGAAACCTGATCCTTCCTTTCTGTTTTGGAGAATAACGGCTGATGTACAAATACTTTAAAATGAACCTTTAAAGCCCCAGCTGTTGACCAACAACACAATTCTATGTTTCTGGTCTATAAGCTGCAAAACTGAAAATAAACTGGAGACAAAAGTGGCTGCAGGCAATTCTGTTAATAAAAATAATAGACAGGATCCATCATCTTCAAAATCATGTTCCTGATCAACCACAACACAATTGTTTATTATCTATTGATTTGTTGCCACAATTTAGTAATAAACTGAATAGTGTTTCAGACTCATGAAGTGCAGTACAGTAGTTACAGACATGATGATTTCCACTCTTTTCCTGTCTGTGGTTACCCCCCTTCCTCTAAACCACGCCCTGTTATTTACCGAGCTCCATTCACAAATAAACTTTTAAAAGTTGTTTGCTTCTCGTCTATCTGCCGGACGAGACAAATCATAAATAAAGACTTTTTACAAATCATGACGTAGTTATTTCGGCATGTTTTGTTATCCGTTTATTGCGGTTAAACCACATCTAAATCTACTTGTTTGGTGTTCCTACAGCTGTAGTAAACGAGTCGATGTTATTCGTCCAGATCGGAGAACTACGCAACAACTCTAGAAGTGTGTTCCTCACCTTCACCCGTGCAGACCAGAACACTCAGGAGTCCAGAGAGAATCCAGAGGGGGACCGGGAGGACCATTGTATCCAGAGTGAGGCATGAGGAACACGGACTGAGAGAGAGCGACATTCCGATAGACTGGTGACTGGTGACAGAAATGCGCTTTGTAGAGTCGGCGGTGGGGCGTGAATCTCCTGAAACGAACCAATGAGGGCACAACTCCAGCCGGTAACGTAATCGCGCGAGATTACACATGTGCGCGACATGAACCGGACGTGACGCGGATAAAGGGTAACGCCTACCAACGTAAGTCGGGTTTTTTATAACTCAGTAGGTGGTGAGTCCGTAAGGCTGGATCAAGGAATTGCTTCCTCACAAAGTCAGAGAGTGTTTAGTTCTCACTGTCACACATTTTGATCCTTCATGAACCCTTTCTGTAGCATTACATGCAGGCTTTGACCAAGGGAATTACCCACAATTCATTGCAATGTGACGTTAAACACGGTGTAACCAGTGGAAGCATGGAGACTAAAAAAAGGTAAAGCAAAGAGGACTCACATGAGTTCAGTCTGTCATATTAAATATACTCATAAACATGAAGGGTTAGAGATGGAACAACAACACATGAAATCAGAGGATATTTATTTATTTATTAAACATTTGATTTATTCTTTGAAGATGTTCCGACAAAAACAACTCGATATATTATTGAAATGACGTCTCATCCTGTGAGGAACGAGTCTGGAAGACGTTTGAATCAGAGAGTAAAGCACTAAGGGCTCAGGGTGTAAGGAGTTAGGAGGGAGGCTGTGATGGAGCTCTCTGAGTCCTCACACCGACTCCTCTCCTCTTTTGAACTGCAGTAGGACTCAGAGAGGAGAACTGGTGCAGCACAGACCTGATCCATGTGGATTCATGGTCCACAGATCATGAGGACTTCAACACAGAGGTCATGTGACTCTCTTTACACTTAATACAACATTACCACGTGTCAGAGCAACACTTATGTCATTATCATAGAATATGTTTAATATATGAGACACAATCAATCATAATCAACTGATTATCATAAATAAATAGTTGTTGAAGCTTCTCCTTTAAACTTTATAATAATAATAATAATAATAATAATAATAATAATAAGTCAACCCGCTGTTTCCCTCACAGACTTTATTCTGAAGGGGGATGGGCATCGAAACCGAAAGTAAAGATCCAAAGATTAAACTACGCAGGTTCTCCATTTTACTGCTCCGCGAGAGGACTGGACCCTGAACCGAGCTGAAGACACTTATAATTATTAATAGACTCAGTGTGCAGCGAGGAGTCAAACCTTTACAGTGAGTACCAAGAACCAGCTGACGGTCCGGGTACTTTGTTACGGTGTGTAGGAGTTAGTGTGTACTTTGTTACGGTGTGTAGGAGTTAGTGCACAGACGACATGTTGTGTCCTGTGTGAGTGCGCAGTTAAAAAAAAAAAAAAACCTTCACCTCAACGTGTACTTTTTTCTGCAGAACTTTTGATCCCAAACGACTTTACATGACGTCATCAGAAGGACGAAGCCAATCAGCTGACTCTCTGTACATTTATTAATGTTCACACGGAACGTAAAGAAGCCTCTGTACACGTTCAGTGGTTTATCTTTAAACACCAATATTGTGTGCCACACATGCGCAGTCCGTGTATAGCTCGTGTTTTTAAAAAGAGGTGTGACATTACAAATACGTCCAGCAGTCTGAACAAGTTCAGCAGTCACACCTCGTGCTGTTTGAAGAGGGAGAGGAAGGCTGACGTCTGTTTTAACAGCACAAAGAAACGGCCATTTTAGAGCTAGAGAGACATAGATATATTTATCTTTAATAAAGCACGGAAGTAAAGCAAAGGCTCATTTCAACTACTGTATTACATTATTACACAATAACATATGATATGATGATCATTACATTATATCATATTTCTAACTTCTATTAGACACTGGCTAATACACTTTATGTTTTTACTCTTTTTAAGTTGAAGTTGTAATTTACTTTTTTACTAAATGTATCTCACTGTTATTACTATTCTGTATTACTTCTTATACACCAAGTACTTATTACTCTATTGTTCAAATACGTTTATATTGTTGTTCTTATTCTTCTGTTGTGATCTTTTATCAAACTAGCAAACAACGGATTAATAAAGTTCTATCTCATCTGATCTTAATCTGATAATATTTGACTGTAGTGAGGACCTGCTGCACAAAGTATATTCATTCAAGTACTGTTCTTAAATACTTTGAGGTACTTTACGTAGAGTATTTCCTCTTTAATCTACTTTATACTTCCACTCTACTACAACTCAAAGGGAAGTATTGAACTTTTTACTCCACTACATTTATTTGCGATGTACTTTTCATATTTTAAATAAAAACACATATGATAATCTTAAATATTGCATTGTATTACAATATAACTATATTATAATACAATAATATCAAATTATTTCAGTGTAGTTTGGAACTGCTGCACGTTATATATAATGCTGAAACCATAGCTGTAATTATTATTATTATTATTGAAGTATATTTTACATTTCTAAGCGCTTGCACTGAGATATTTAGCTCTTCCTCTCACATGGTTTCAATGTATTTAATTATAATTTAAAGTGTCTTTGGACAAAAGTAATCAAAATGTATAAATGTGTCTCTGTCAGACCGTCTTTCATCATCTGAGCCTAAAATTCTGGTGGAAACGTATTAAGTGCTTTAAAATGAAAGTTTCAGCTACAAGGGAAGAAAATGGCCGAGAAGAGGAACAAGAGGAAGCGATCCTGCTCTTCATCTACCTCCCTGTCTGACCAGCCCAGCAGTGACCTGATCAGGTAATATATTATACCTCTTAAAATATACTTATTAATATTAATATTTATGTATTTATTTATTCACTCTCTTCTCTTTATAGTTCAGAGATGAGTGAAGCTGAGTCCTCGGCTTCTATGAAGGATGATCGATCCATGGGAGAGCCGATCGTGTTTGGTGTTAATAAGACACAAAGGTAATTTTACTGAATGTATTTAAACAATATTATGTAATAGCCAATCAGAAATGGGCAGCTGTGAACAAGATGAACACGCTGTAAGATTTTTTTTTGCATTTTGTTCAAACTTGTATCTTACTATGTAGAATACAGTATGTGGTTTGTGTCTGTGTGTGTGTGTGTATATATATATATATATATATATATATATATATATATATATATACATATGTAAATATATACAGTATATGTACATATATGTATATAAACATTTATGTACATACACATATATATGTATATGTACATGTACATATATGTAAAACGTTTTTTTTAGCATGTTGTTGAAACCTGTATCTTACTATGTGTAGTCTGTGGATAGTATGTATATATACATACATACATATATATGTAAATATATGTATATATTAGTGGTGGGCAACGATTACAATTTTTAATCGCGATTAATCACATTGTTATGCACAAAGTTCAATAATTAATTCAAAAGTAGTATTGCGCACTTTTATTTTAAAGTACTGCTATATGAACTAAAGTACACTAACATTTGGTTTGAATCACTTTAAACAGATCAGATTCTTGTTAACAGCAGTGTTCTTCACACAGTATCAGTTATATTTCTACTATCTGTGCTCAGTGTGTGACTTTATTTAAACATTCCACTGCTGTGCAACATGAATAAAATGTTCCACACGTTTCATCAAAATGTGTGTCTTCTGTCTTCATACAGTCAGAGCATGTGAATGCAGCTCCCACTGTTCATCAACATAATGCACCGTAACTCAGAGGTGACGATGGTTACCCGGCGATGTCCGGTAGTCTCCGGTGAGAGACGGCCGGTGCGCGTTGTGACTCCGCCTCTTTTGTAGTCCCCTCCTCTTCGTACGACTCGTGTGTTCTTCTGGTGACGGTGCGTCTGGAGGGAGGCTCCTATGTGTCGTCATTCATGATCCTGAGGACGTTCCTCAGACCGACGTCTTCTCAACACTAGTCGTCCTGCAGTTTGTATCTCTCCACTTCTCTGTGGCGTCTGTTAGCTTGTCTTTAGTTTATCTCTACTTCTCCACACGCTGCACCAACGTAGTGATGAAGACTCCTCCACCATTTGTTTGGGTGATTTGCTGGCATTCCCGGTGTGTATTGCATTAAAAAAAAAAAAAACTGCGTTAATGCGTGATAAAATAATTGTCGACGTTAATTAATTAATACGTTAACACTATAATAACGTGTTAAGTTGCCCGGCACTAGTATATATACACATTTATATATGTATGTATACATAGATATATATATTTATAAATCTATGTATAGATATATACACATGTATATATACATATTTATTCACTCTCTTCTCTTTATAGTTCACAGGTGAGTGAAGCTGAGTCCTCGGCTTCTTTGAAGGATGATCGATCCATGGGCGAGCCGATCGTGTTTGGTGTTAATAAGAGACAACGGTAATTTTACTAAATGTATTTTCTAAACAATATTATGTAATAGCCAATCATAAATGGGCAGCTGTAAACAAGTTGTTTTTTTTAGCATTTTGTTTAAACTTTAAATCTTACTATGTGTGGAATAATACAGATTGTGGTTTGTGTGTGTAAGATATAAATATATACACGTATATTTACATATATAAATGTATATATACACGTATATTTATGTATGTATGTATGTATGTATGTATGTATGTATGTATGTATATATATATATATCAAGACTCTCTTCTCTTAACAGATCACAGATGAGTGAAGCTGAGTCCTCGGCTCCCAGCTGTGTCTCTATGAAAGATGATCGATCCATGGGCGAGCCGATCGTGTTTGGTGTTAAGACACAAAGGTAATTTTATTGAATAGTGTTCTGCAAACTAAATATCATGCATCTAAAAGCACATTATGGTTCATCAAAGATTCGTTCTGGTAAGCAATTTGACACACTTACAATGTCAAATATTACAACTCAAAAAAACAATCACCACACACATGCTGTAGTCTTCAGGAATTATCTATGACCGTGCATAAATGAACACTTTATTGAATCATCCAGGAATTATCTAAATACGAAAGACTATTAAGTACAAATGAACACATGCTGTAGTTCTGCAGTAATTGTCTACTATTAAGTACAAATGAACACATGCTAAAGTCATCCAAGAATTGTCTACGATCAAGTCTTCTTTTTTTTGTTTCACTGAAGCGTGATGGTTATATGACAGTTTCCCATTTGTTGAGCTTCTGGACATCATTGTCTTTCACTCGGCTTCAATGTCTTCGGTAGAATTCACAGGTTTGTTTAAACCTGACAGGAATCGTGAACGCTTCTACCATGATCCCTACTATCAAGTACAAATGAACACATACTATAGTCATCCAAGAAATGTCTACTATCAAGTACAAATCAACACATATTATAGTCTTTCAGGAATTATCTACTATCAGGAACAAATGAACACATACTATAGTTGTCCTGGAATTATCTACTGTCAAGTACGAATGAACACACACTATAGCCCTCCAAGAATTGCCTACTATCAAGTACAAATCAACACATACTATAGTCGTCCAAGAATTGTCTACTATCAAGTACAAATGAACACATACTATAGTTGTCCAGCAATTGTCTACGATCAAGTACAAATGAACACATACTATAGTCGTCCAGGAATTGTCTACGATCAAGTACAAATGAACACATACTACAGTCGTCCAGGAATTATGAATGACTGGGTAGTAATTATTTACTATCTTGTATAAACACTTTAATTGTCAAGGAAAGTCATCTTAATATCCTGAAATTGAAATTGTACAGAACTGTGGCCCCAAAACCGACAGACTAACGTAGGTATTTTTTGATCACCCTTCAGCCAGCTGACTGTGGAATCGTATAGAAAAAAACTCAGAAAAGATCCTGAATACCAGAGAGATACTGAGGAAGACACTGGTAAGATTAGTTATCTGTACTTTTTGTGCTACTTCAACAAATGCTAGTAGTACATTAATACTTGCATCATCAGTGTCGGAGGTAAAATGTTTGCTTGTGCTTTAGCAGGACAAAATATTTGATATTTGATAGTAATCATTTATTATTGGAATTTTGAAATGTGCTACCATGCATTTTGATTGTTTCAGGGCGCAGTCATTTTTTGAAAGCAAAGAAGAATCTTAAAAAAGCAATGGAGAGGAAATGTACTTTGACATTTGAAGGTAACGGTGACCAAGAGAACTCCATGAACAGCATCTACACAACACTCTTCATCACCACCACAGAGAGTGAAGGGAAACATGAGGAACAATCGTTCAGACACACCAAACAACCACAATCCTATGAACATTCAGTCAACCTCAGTGACATCGTGAAACCTTTGCCAGGCCAAAAGACACCAATCAGAACAGTCCTGACGAAGGGCGTTGCAGGAATTGGAAAGTCCTTTTCTGTGCAGAAATTCATTCTTGATTGGGCCGAGGGGAGAGAAAACCAGGACGTTGATTTCATTTTCAATCTCGCTTTCCGAGAACTGAATTTGAATAAAGATGACAAAAGCTTGCACCAGCTCCTGACTGAACTTCACCCTGCAGTCCACGATCTGAAAGACTCAGAAGATTTCGTCAAAGCCAAAGTTATAGTGATCCTGGACGGTCTGGATGAAAGCAGACTTCAGCTGGACTTCGAAAACAAACGGGTAACATCTGTCAATGAAGTAACATCGGTGGGTAACCTCCTAGCAAACCTCATCCAGGGGAACCTTCTTCATAATGCTAAACTCTGGATAACGTCCCGTCCAGCAGCAGCCAATCAGATCCCTGCAGAGTTTGTCGACATGGTGACGGAGATAAGTGGGTTCAGTGACCCACAAAAAGAAGAATACTTCAGGGCGAGGTTTCGTCATGATGTGGGTCTAGCTGACGGGATCATTTCGCACATTCGCTCCTCACAGAGTCTCGACATCATGTGCCAGATCCCAATTTTCTGCTGGATTGCTGCCGTATTATTTAAGGAGATCTTTGGGGGAGAAGAGAAAGCTGAAACTCCTCAAACTCTGACAGAGATGATGGCGCACTTCCTGTTTACCCAGACAAAACTCAGAAGCAGAAAATTTGACCAGAAGACAGAGAAAAACAAAGAGAGACTTCTAAAGACACACAAGGAATTCCTTCTGAAACTCGGTAAGCTTGCACTTGTTCAGCTGCAGAAGAACAACCTCATCTTCTATGATGAAGACCTGGAAGAATATGGCATTGACATACAAGAAGCAACCATCTACTCAGGATTTTGCACCATGGTTCTTCGGGAAGAACAAGTCTTTTCCCAGAAAAAGGTCTTCTTCTTTGTGCACCTGACCATACAGGAGTTCTTTGCAGCTCTTTTTGTCTTTGACTGTTTCACCAACAAGAATACAAAAGAGCTCGGCAACTTCCTCGATCTGGAAGACAAAGAACATACTTTACTTGATCTTCTAAAGATGACAGTTGACAAAGTGTTGGAGGATAAGAACGGCCATCTGGACTTCTTCTTGCGATTCCTCCTTGGCCTCGTGGTAGAACCAAACCGAAGAGTCCTTCAGGGTCTGCTGACGCCACCAGACTCAAGCCAAGATACCGAAAAGAAAATCTTGACTCACCTCAAGGCCATCCGAAGAAAGGTCCTCTCTCCAGACAGCGGCATCAACCTCTTCCAGAATATGGTCGAAATGAGAGACCACAAAGTCAAAGATGAGATACAAGAATATCTCAAATTGCCCGATCGTTTAAAAACAGAGCTGACTCCCCTGCACTGCTCTGCGCTGGCCTACATGCTGCAGGTATCAAAGAACGATCTGGACGTGTTGGACTTGAAGAGTTACAACACATCGGAGGAAGGCAGAAGGAGGCTGATACCAGCTGTGAGGAGCAGCAGAAAGGCCATGTAAGTTTACCTTCTCTGTAATATGCAACATAATCTGGTTGCAATAGTTATTTCACTCCTGAGTAGTATGTTAGTCTTGTCTTATTTTATGTATATCTTCACACAGTTTCACTTTCATATAATAACCCTATCATCCACCCCTAGACTAGCAGACTGCAAAGTGAATGAAGAGTGGATTAAACATCTGGCCTCTGGCTTCAAGTTCCCCTACTTACCTCTGAGAGATCTGGATCTGAGCAACAATGACCTGAAAGATTCAGGAGTAAAGCTCCTCTGTGATGGACTGTCGAGTCAATGCTGCAGACTCAAAACACTGAGGTATTTATTGTTTCTGCAGCAGAGTTCATTCTTTGCACTGCTGCTCCGTCAGTCTGAGCTGGAACAAAATGCTTCCGGCTCATTATTTTAAGGTTACCTTCTGGACATTCACTCAGGAATGCAAGAAACTTGCTTCATTATAAATACTTCTAGAACCTGCATGCTAATAAACCAAACATTGTTTCCTCAGGTTGTCAGGCTGTCAGGTCACAGAGGTTGGCTGTGCTTCTCTGGCCTCGAGTCTACGTTCAAAGACCTCCCAACTAATGGAGCTGGACCTGAGCTACAACCATCCAGGAGAATTGGGAGAGAAGCTGCTTTCTGAACTGAAGAAAGATCCAGAGTACAAGCTTAGCATACTCAAGTAAGTATCATGCTGGAGTACTAGATTTTTTACTTTTCTACTGAACTGAGAGATAAGTGCTGCTGGAGTACCTTTACAAATCCACTAGAGTGAGATGGAGTATACTGCCAACTGCAAAACAACTCAAGGGTACCTTCTGATCGGACCGAATTCTACCAAAATGTCATCACATGCTGTAGCACTATAGGTGCTACAGCATGTGTATAGCTATAGCGTGTATAGCTTTTATATATGATGATTCTAATGTTAAGTGTCTTTGAGTACTATGAAAAGTGCTCAATAAATAAAATGTATTATTATTATTATTATTATTATTATAGGTTGGATAGCAATAACAATACATGCAAATAAAGATTCACAATGAACACATCTGATGGCAAAGCTTCTGAGACCAACATCTGTCAGTTAAATGCTTGTTCTTTGTCTGATTGTCATTTCTCTTCAGTCTTAAACATGGCGGAAGTCACCGGATGAAACCGGGATTCAAGAAATGTAAGAATCAGTGGAAATCTTGGACAATTGCTGAATGTTGTTACCACAGTGATTCATTTGCAGAAAGTAATTTCAACAAATTCTTCCTGGAGGGAAGGCCTTGTGTCTGATGGATATCTTTGTAGCTTGATGACTTTAGTGCTACCCAGCTTATTAATTATATATTTTGGTTCTAAAACAAAGTGTTTTCTTACCTCCAGATGCCTGTGAGCTCACTTTGGACCCCAACACGGCCCACAAGAACCTCCTTCTCTCTGAAGGCAACAGAAAGGTGACCTGGGTGGAAGACCAGCAGCCATACCCCCATCATCCAGAAAGGTTTGATCACTGCCAACAGGTGCTGTGTGATCAGGGTCTGGAGGAGCGCTGCTACTGGGAGGTGGAGGCGATGGAGCCCTTCAACATTGGGTTAACGTACAGAACCATTGGCAGGAAAGGAGATGTGAATGATTGCAAGCTGGGCCGCACCGAGAAGTCTTGGTGCATTATTTGCTCTGCTGATGGTTGTTTTGTTTTGCACAACAACGAGAGTTTCAGTGTATTACACCAGTCCTCACGCTCCAGTCGGTTGGGGGTGTATCTGGATTGGCCGGCTGGCACTCTGTCCTTCTACAGAGTTTCCTCCGACAGTCCGATCCACCTCTATACCTTCAACAAGGAGTTCAAAGAGCCCCTCTATCCTGCTGTTGAGCTTCACCCTCATTCCTCTGCATTATTTTGTCAGTTGACGTAGCTCAATCAACCAAAGGCATAGATTTGCATGTGGATGTTTGGAACCATCACACAAGCTTCATGTAAGATGTGTTTGTCCAACGGGGAGTTGAAGAAGTTTGCAAGCACAGTATCATTTGACTGATTTAGCATCTTGGAATGGTATCAAAGGTAGTCAGAGAAAGAGCTGTCAGACTGGTTGTTCAGCCTTTTGAATCAGTGATTTTGTTTCTCCGTATTTTGGCCTTTACCTTTTCATTTTGCCATGTGCGACGGGCCGACAACACCCGTAGTTCCGAAGTAAAACAGTAAAGTTAATAGGGGAAACATAAAAAAAAATAAAATACAAATTTTGCTAAGATGGCAAGAACAACACAGCTTAGCCAACAACAAGCTTGTGTCACAAAAGGTAACCTTCCCGTTAGACTGCAACTTATGAAAACACGAGCAAATTAAGAAAACGTCCACCTATTTGACACCACATGCGCAGCATTTTGAATAAATGTCTGCAAAGTAAGAAAATACGTAAGTCGCTAAATTGGCAACAGTGCATGTGCCATGTGCCTCCTGGCTGCATTGAAATGAACGGGGCGCCATCTTGAAACATAGCATCCAGTTCTCTTAAAGTCACAGTGAAACAGAAGTTAGAGCGTCTTTAGCTTTGTAGTGTGTTCACACCCAACGCCAAGACGTGAATAGACAGTAATTCAGTAAGTAAGACAGGGTGATGTAAATCATACGAATGAGGTGAAGATGCAAAATTTGTGCAAGTTTAAATATTTCAACTGGAGCAAGAAATTCGAGTAAAGCTGTGTCGTTGAGGATTAAATGTTGTACCTCATATTTGTACAGAGACCGGACGAAAACTGTGTGTAGATGTATGTGTTTAAACCATAGAGTGTCTATGGTAAAGAAACAGTGACGTCACTGCTGTATTTATACCTTGATGACGTTATTTTGAGTGTGGTTGGAACAGCTACAATGTTAGCATAGCCTAGTCCTGATTAATCAGAACTCTCATTCAGTAAACATTTTAAAAGTGGTTTGCATTTTGTCTTGCAGACAGACCTGACAAAGCATGAATTCAGACTTTTAACAATTCAGCATCAGGATGTAGTTATTTCGTCATTCCTTTTTATCCATTTATTGCGATTAAATCACAGAAAAACATGTTAATTTTGGGTTCGTACCGCTGTCGTAAACCAGCCAACACGTGCTAAATGTAGCTCAGTGAATTTCATCGAGAGCTCGATGAGAGCGTTAAGTCTCCCAGGATATCTGCAACTACGACAACATGTACAAAGCAGCAGTAGTGGTTCGATGCCAGGCAAAAGATTTGCTTCGTGTTTGGTGTGAACACAGCGTTAGCGATGTGACGGAATATGTGGCTCCAGAAACCTGCTGTTCCTATTATTATATTTCTGTTGTAACCCTATTATTTACCTTAAAAAGTCTAAACTCACTGATGTATTTCCACTGCCAGAAGCTCAGTAGCTGCTTTACTATGTAAGATTTGACCAAATTACTTTTAAATGATTAAGTTTGACCAACCAACTTTAAGTTTCATGGGTTTTATAAAATAGCATTTAGCACGTTGGTGTTGATAATAACTTCTATTTGTATTGTTTGTTTGTGTAGATCAGCAGATCAGTGTGTAGATGAGTAGTTTATAGTCTTGTTTTAAGTATAATGATGTAAATAGGTATGGTGTCATCTTATTAATGGTTTACGTTTAGTCAGCAGCTGTATCTTTTATTATTTAACCACTCAGCATTTTGAATGCTTCTCATGTTGTGACTATTTGTACAGGGCCAGATACATCTGTGTGTTTAGACTCTGAGTCAAAGATCAATGGGTTTCTGGTTATTGCTTTTAAATTGTTTGAGTCGTTGTTCAGCTGATTGTCTTCTTTAATCTCCTTCAAACAATCACGCTTTATACTTAAAATATAGCGCAGCACTACAACATTAAAACGTGTGCATTCATAGAAAATAAAAACATGTTATGTCTATAAACAGATAGATAGTGGGATTCAGTACTTGTACTTTAGTAAAATGTGGTCACCTCCATCTTTCTAGAGATCATTCTAAGAAAGACAAGTACTATTTACGATTTGTTAGAATATGATGTGTCATAGGCTTCTGTGGAAATAAAACCACATTCATAGCTTTGCTTTGAACTGGAGCTCCATTAGGTCGAAGTTTGGAAATAAATGTAAATAATAAACTGTTAGATTGCACTTTTCAGCTTTAATGAAACATGTAGGTATCAGCCTCCATGTGTGTTTTGCTATATAAATAAAACTACATTTTTTAAGTCATAGTACTAGAATTATATTTCAATATTAGCTTTGACTTTGTATTGCCTAATTCTGCATTTTTTTGGTGTATGGAGAAGTTTAAGGGGAAAAAAACCTTCAATATTTCATTATTTCATCTGTTCTGAATTGTGTTTATCTGCATCATTTATCATGTTTATACTTCATAGATGGCATCAGTATAAGTTTAATTATGTCAAGCACCATATTTTATGTGTTAAAAATGATTAAAAACACATTCCATGTATTTATATACAGTACATTCATATTTGGGTGTATTCTTCATATTTCTGTTTAATAAATTGGCCAAAAAATAGTCTTTAAAGAAAACGTACTGGTGTCACGTTCAGCACCTTCTCAAATAAGAACCGGATTTCAACAGTTGTACACTTTGTGTAGTATTTTACTTTAGTGTCCTTTATGCTGGAGGTTTGTGCTGTTTGTGAAAAGTTGTTATAAGCTTTGTAGAGGATCGTGTTTCATTTTATAATTTGAAGTGTTGACTTTAAAGACAGTATCAAACATTTTTTAGCATGTTTCACCTCACCAGATATGATGACTACATATTTTGTGGCTGAGAAATCCAGATGAACACAAATGTGAAATATTCATATATTATTCATGTTCATATTTGGGGTTTCATGTGAAGAGTTAATGCACAAAAAACAGAAAAATGCCATTTTCAAACAAAACACCAGTTTGATTGATATTTCAATCAAACAATAAACAATAAAAAAATTATTTTTAGGAAAATGCATAAAAATGTAGATGTCTGTTTTTGTGTCTGAACTCTTCATGTATTTTAATTTGACGCTGATGTGTTTGTAATTGTTCCTCAATAAATCAATCAATAAACATCAAGGTGTTTTATGAATGTTGCAGTGAAAGACACAGAACCATCACTCAGGTGATGTAAACGTTTCACTTACTGCACTTTAGTTCCTCTTTCAACTCTGACTGGACAAACTATATCAAACCAGGGTCTGAAGGAACATTTAAGGTGAGATTCATGATGCAGTTTAAGAGTCGCGGCTTGTTTCAGATCTGTTCAATTCAATTTATTTTTGTAATTTTTATTTTATTCAAACATACACACAAAACAACCTTGCGTGGTGTAAACACTGGTTGATTTAATACAAACTTAAAACGTACTCACAAGGCGTGGTCTGGATGTGTCACAGGAAGCTGTGCTAAAAATAAAAACAAATAAAAAAGCTGATTGAAGTGAAGTAATAAATCATAATCACATTATTTTTGAATCATTTCTAATTCAGCCTCACAGACTTCAGTCAGTCACAGTGAGTCTGCAGAGAGGAAACAAGATGGAGGTGAAGAAGATGATGATGTGGTGACATCTAGTGGAGGAAAACAAACACCAGTGAGTCCTTCACAAAGTGACGTCACAACTGAACCGCACACATTTGAAAATGGATGCTCGTGCAACATTTGTTTTAATTTGTTTGTAGCCATAAAAGCACTACTAACACTGTAAAAAATACTCCAAAACCTGAAGTAAAAGTACTATCTGCTTAATGTACTTCAAGTAAAAGAGCAGTAAAATGTTCCCTGTCAGTGTTTTACTATTATATCTGATGTTTTTACATTATTAATGTGCATGTTGCGTGTTTTTTTTTAAACTTGAACCTACAGCAATGCATCATATTCTATAAGATCATTGTGTGTTTGCAGCATCACTGTGCTGTTGGATTCAGTACTTGAGCAAATGTAGTATAATGAGTTCTGACCAAGATAAGCAGGATTGTAACCCTGTGTCTCATAACGGTTCTAACACCATGCACTTTCTTGCAACATCTACCCACAGACTAGCAGACTGCACAGTGACGGCGGAGCTGGTGGAGCACCTGGCCTTTGCTCTGAAGCGCCCCTACTCTGGACCTCAGCAACAACGACCTGAACGATTCAGGAGTGGAGCTGCTATGTGACGGACTACCCAGTGAACGCTGCAGACTGGAGACACTGAAGTATTGACACGAATATAAAGTTATCTTCCTCATGGTCCCCAGAGGATGGATCCTAATTACTTTGGGGATCCCCTGACATCTATCTATCATCCAGTGAACTCTGTCAATATCTCCAGGATGGATTGGCACACAATTATGAACAGACATTGATAGTTCCCAGATGCTTTAGTTATCCCAACACCACCAGTTCCACAGTACATAATCCCATTTACAGTTAGCGCCTTTTATGAACATCTTTTTCATCATTCAGAAACTTTGCGAATCTGCACTCGACCCACCACTGCTTTTTATAAACATATCTCAAACATGTTTGCTGGTGTACTAAGAAACTGTGTTTTTTTCTCAGGTTGTCAGGTTGCCAGATCACAGAGGTTGGCTGCGCTTTTCTGGCCTCGACTCTACAGTCCAACCCCTCCCATCTGGTGGAGCTGGACCTGAGCTACAACCATCCAGGAGACTCGGGAAAGAAGCTGAGCTGAGGAACAATCCGGAGCACAAGCTCAGCATACTCAAGTAAGTATAGAATACTACTTTATTGACTTTCTTACTGAAGTGAAAGAGGTGTTGGGATTACTGCTACAGATCTACGATGGTGCGATTGGAGTGTAGTGCCAACCTTGAAACTCAAGGTCCAATCCAAAGTCATGGGTACCTTATTATCTTGACTAAATTCTAAAAATGGAGTTTTCTCAACAGTGTTGAACATGGTGGAAGTCACAGGATGGAGCCAGGCTTTAGGAAATGTAAGTATCTGTATGTTTGCTGGTTGTAAAAGGATAAAGTAGTCTTGGAAAATGGTCAGAAATGGTTTGAATTCTTTTAGAATAAAGTGTTTTCTTACCTCCAGATGCCTGTGAGCTTACTTTGGACCCCAACACGGCCCACAAGAACCTCCTCCTCTCTGAGGGGAACAGAAAGGTGACCTGGGTGGAAGACCAGCAGCCATACCCCCATCGTCCAGAGAGGTTTGATCACTGCCAACAGGTGCTGTGTGATCAGGGTCTGGAGGAGCGGAGTGTAACAGTGTTATTTCTTAATTTCATCGTCTTCTGTCTCTTTTACACTGTTAGCTTTAGCTTTAGCTTCCATCTTTATCTTTTTAAACCGTTTCCATCCTGGATATATCCTTCAAACACATATTGTGGATATTTCTGTCTGCTTCTCTCTAAAATCCCTTTTTCGTTGCGTTGGGGGGGGGGGGGGGGGGGGGCGGAAATAAAATAAAATACAAATCAGGTTTCTTTATACGTCAACTAAACAATTTTTCAGTAATTTTTTATTCATGATGATAAAATGAGAATACAAAAACACCCTCATGAAATTGTTAATATGTTGTTTTTAGTATTAACTGCATTGGTTCATGTGTACGGGAACACAATGGTTTGTTCACCTCGTCATACTGGGATGAATGGTTCACTGGGTTGGCTGACGGTTAAAGGGGGGGTTGGGGGGGGCAGGTCCCAGCTGTCACCCCCCCCCCCACTCACTGAGGAAGGGTGGGGCGTCTCCTTCAATGTTTCACAATAAGAGCCCTGAAGATAAGAGGATAGGATGCACAACATTTAATCAATCACTCAGCACTAATTAACACGTTCTATCTTGTGTGTTTAATCCAGATTGTGTTGTTTTTGTGGAGTTTGTGAGTCAGATTATTTCTTGGCCTGTTGCCTGTCTTTATTCTACGATAATCGTCTCAAGCTTCATATTTAATAATCATCTGTCGACAACAAAGAGAATAAGTTTGATTACCAAAAGAAACAATTGCTTTAATGTAAAGCTCATTGAAATTACTTGTAATGAATTTGCCAAGCAATATACATACTTTCCCCTTGTTTTAACCTTTTGTTATTATTGTTTATTATTATGATGATGATGATTATTTCACTTGATTACTATGACGTTGATACTATTAAATTGGTGTCTGTATTGTCGCTGAATATCAACACGACCTCCAGAAACTTGAACGACTGATATCGATGTTTAAAAAGTCTGATAACATATTATCTGATAGTCG
>NW_027176361.1:2177564-2210064 GCF_023349555.1 Cebidichthys violaceus
GTATTAAATAAAGTTTAAATAGGATACCACTGGATTTACAGCAGGGTAATCTCACACTGAAGCTACTACCTTTTTACTCGTATGACACCTGGGTTGCAGGAACTGCAGTTAAACTAAAAACTAAAAACAACCAGAACCAGATACCCACTTTTCTTCAAACGGGTTCATTGGGGCAACTGGACTAGTAGAAGTCTGAACGCCAAAGGGATTACAGCTGGGTTTTTGAGAATTTAAAACCACATTTTGAGGACTACAACCAGATGACTGTGTCTACAAAAAGGCTACCGGGTCACCAAACTCAAACTCTAAACAAGCTAGAAGCCAGGTAACCAGGATAAGAGTTTATGGTTGTTGGAAGATGAATCTTATGTAGCAGGGACTCTGTTTAACGCTACCGGACCAGTATTCACCATGTCTTTGAGCAAGACACTCGAGCTGGAGCACTTCGACGAACGCGACAAGGTTCGCCGGGGTCGCTCCACCCGCACCAAGAGAGATCACTCCACCGCCAGCGCAGGCGGCGGCGGCGGGTCTGGACCCAGTTCCCGGGGAAGCAGCCTGGTCCCTAGCCCCGCCCACAGCGCCAACTGCAGCTACTACCGGACCCGAACCCTGCAGGCGCTCACCTCGGAGAAACGGGCCAAAAAGGTCCGGTTCTACCGCAACGGAGACCGGTACTTCAAGGGTCTGGTGTACGCCGTTTCCAGCGACCGGTTCCGCTCCTACGATGCGCTGCTGATGGAGCTCACGCGCTCTTTGGCGGATAACTTGCATCTGCCACAAGGGGTGCGGTCGATCTACACCATTGATGGCAGCAAGAAGATCACCAGCATGGACGAGCTGGTGGAAGGTAGGACTCACGGCTTTCTCTTTACTCTCACACTTTCCTTAAAGTAATAGTTCAACATCTTAGGTCTTAAATGTGAAGTCACTGAAGTGTGTTAAAGCTGCATTCTGTCTAGTGTCCAGCAGGGGGCGACTCCTCTGGTTGTATAGAAGTCTAGTCTAAAATGACTCTACTTCTCTCTTGATTTATTCCCTCAGTAAACATTGTAAACATGAGTTTATGGTCTCAATCTCTAGTTTACAGTCTTCTTCAATACAGCATGATGTTCATTTAGTACATTATGCTCCATTTAGAGTCAGACAGACCATAAAGCAGGGGATGATTTAGGGGGCGGGGCTTACTGTGATTGACAGGTCTCTAACAAGGTGTTCCACTAACCATACTACCATACTATTTAGAATATTAGAAAAACATTTACTGTGTCCCAATACGTAGTATGTCAAATACAGTTGGCCAAAAACACCACTACACTACATCCGGTCGCCAGCATGCTTTTCTGGCTATTGCGACCCACAATCCTTTGCGCAGCAGATATCTCAGCAAGAGGGTCAAAGTTAAAGGTAAAATATAATGAGGAAGTACTGTATCTCAGTTGAATGAATACTGCAGGCAACAGTTTGTACTTTGTAGAGCAGCTGCATTAAGTACTAGAGTATGTGATTTGGAACGCAGTCTAAGATGGCGCCAGCCAAAAAACCAAGATGGCGTCGGCTAAGATGCTGAACTCTGGGCTTCAAAAACGCCACTTCTTATAAACGGTCTACAATAAAGCCCGATACATTTCTGATTTCTTTATGGTAACCAGTTGAACTCCTTTGCTTCGTTACATCAGTCAAATAGTTTCTTAACATAGAGCGTTATGAAGCAAGTGAGTGAAAGTTGGAGCATACCAAAAAATAAAAAGTAAAAAAAAGGAGGGATAAAAACTAGGCATTTATTTATGCAAGAAAACCGTCTCGTAAAACTGAAATTTTAATATATCGTGGTGTCTTTGTTAAAGTACAGCTACTGCCATACAAGGTGCCCACTGTTTCATCATTTATTGTGAAGCAATAATAATATTGTCACTTTCTTTTATGTGACAAAGAACTGCGTTGTCACTGTGGCTGAACTGTCTGGTGTTCTGTAACATTACATCACAGTCCACTACCACCAAGTCGAGATCATCCAGACTACCTGTCACTCTCTGCATCGATCGATCAATCGATCTGTCCTCCTTCAACTTCCTCACTGTCTCCTTCCTCACTGTCTCCTTCCTCACTGTCTCCTTCAACTTCCTCACTGTCTCCTTCCTCACTGTCTCCTTCCTCTCTGCTCTCTGTCTTTGCAAACCCACTTGAATTATTTATTTCTGCACATCATACGTTCATGATATATATATACAGATACATACTGAAGTCACAATGCGAATAAAATCTACTTTATATCCACCATTTAATCTTTCTTTAACGGGGATCCCACTTTAAAATTAACCTAGTATGATCTCAAAATGCTTTTATATTGAAAATCAAACTTAAAAGACATTTTATACAACAGTCGACTTCACTGTCTATTCATATAATGCTATATTCCGGAGATTTTGTCTGACAGTGAATCTGAATCTCAGATATAAATGTTTCTTTGTAATGTCCGGTCTGCTGCTCCTCTCTGTCTAAAGTGACTGAGACAGAAACAGACCAGTGGCTGAGTAACATCACTTAACATCAATATTGATGTGTGACTGGTTGTAATGTCCAGTAATGAGTGTGAGAGCCAGGAAGCTGTTACGCCAGAGACACAGATGCATCACTCTTCAAGCGCTTCGTGGAATTAATAAACTCCAAACAGAACCTGCCAGAGAGGGAAACGTAGGTGACTTAAATAGTAAAGAACACCGTTTATGGTGGATATTGGAGTTTACGTAGAAATTTGACTTATTTTTACGCAAGTATTGTAGAATTATAAAAACACACTAACTGACAGGAAGTTAAGAACTTTGGTTACAGCCTCGGACGCCTCAATAACGATACATATCACGATATAGGTTCTTTTATATCTCGATAACGATACATATCACAATATAGGTTCTTTTATATCTCGATAACGATACATATCGCGATATAGGTTCTTTTATATCTCGATAATGATACATATCACGATATAGGTTCTTTTCTATCTTAATAACGATACATATCACGATATAGGTTCTTTTATATCTCGATTACGATACATATCACGATATAGTTAATTCCATATCTTCCTAATGATACATATAAGGACATAGGTCCTTTTATATTTTATATTAATTAAGAACTTTAGTGCAAAATAATCAGATTATCTAAAAAATGTGAGTTAGTATGTTGTTATTATCAATTAAGATGACGTCATTGTGTATCACAATATACAAGTTCTGATTTTTCATCAAAAGATCTTTTTTTTTTAATTGTTAGAGTCCTGTCTGTCCTGTCGTGGCCTTGTCTTCAGCAGGAATTGAACCAGTAACCACAGTCCATGTTGCTCTGCTGGTCACACAGGAGGTGTGTGTTTCAGCCAGGTGTTTGAATAAAAGCCCAGAGCAGACCTGTCCAGCTGGTTTGAATAGCAATGTTAATGTCAGCACCTGGAGAGACAAGGTGTCACACACGCACGCACACACACACACACACACACACACACACACACACACACACACACACACACACACACACACACACACACACACACACACACAAAACCTGAAGCGTTTGAGTGAACACGAAATAGAGATAAAAAAGAGAGAGAGGGAGAGGAAGGTGTGTTTTTGAGGGTTAGGGAGGCTGACAAGTTAGTGTGAGAAAAAAAGAGGAAAGATAGTGAGCTCTGCCTCCAGATAAAAAAGATATACGTGTATATATATATATATATATATATATATATATATATATATATATATATATATATATATCAAGAGAAAGACAGAGAGGGGATAAAAAGACGAGGAGAGAGAGGTGAGCCATTTGTGACCATATAAGGTAAAACAGGAGAGTGACTGCCGGCTACTGTACGTGTGATTGGCTGCAACCTGCCGGAGAGATTTCATTATTTCAAACTTTTATTTTATCAAAGCTACATCACTCAGAGAAGATAACATATAATAAGCATTATTGTGGATGTTTTTTACATCAGGTTTGATAGACAGTTTGCTAAACCCTCTCCTGTGTAGTTTTGATAGGTTATTTCTTCACATGGTGTGTAATGTGGCTGTAGTAGAAACACAGTAAAGGACTGATTAACCTGTGAGTATCTACAACAATTAGGACAATCGTAGGTAAAATAAGGGAGGGAGTGTAAATGAGGGAGAGTGGTAATCTTCAGAGAAAATTAGATTAGAATCTATTAGATTATCGAGTCTTAAATTTACGGGTAAAATTCACAAATTTACGAGAAGAAAAACTGGATTATTATTGTAGTTATGGTCTGTTTGACTCTAAATGGAGCATAATGTACTAAATGAACATCATGCTGTATTGAAGAAGACTGTAAACTAGAGATTGAGACCATAAACTCATGTTTACAATGTTTACTGAGGGAATAAATCAAGAGAGAAGTAGAGTCATTTTAGACTAGACTTCTATACAACCAGAGGAGTCGCCCCCTGGTGGACACTAGAGAGAATGCAGCTTTAACAAATGAAGCTTTGGCTTCACTCGGCAGGTTGCCGCCTGTTGAGCGCACCATCTCTGAATGCTTGAATATGAAACTAAATTATGTTTTTTCAGTACTTTACTTCATACAGTATTTTCTCGGATATACAGTAGTAAAACTCGTTCTTCCCGCTCTCTCTCTGCTCAGGCGAATGCTACGTTTGTGCCTCCAACGAGCCTTACCGAAAGGTCGATTACACCAAGATCTCCGTCCAGAGCTGGAAGCCAGGTGCCGGCGCTGGGGCCGGAGCCGGAGCTGGAGCCGCGAGCTTGAGTCGGCCCTCCACGGCGTCCGCGGGGGTGTCGGCGAGCACCGCCGCCTGCTCCGCCAAAGAACGTCTCGAGGGCCGCGAGAGCCGCGAGGGCAGAGAGAGCAAAGACTTCATCAAGCCCAAGCTGGTGACGGTGATCCGCAGCGGCGTGAAGCCTCGCAAGGCGGTGAGGATCCTCCTGAACAAGAAGACGGCGCACTCCTTCAATCAGGTGCTCGCCGACATCACGGAGGCCATCAAGCTGGACTCCGGGGCCGTGAAGAGGCTGTACACGCTGGATGGGAAACAGGTGAGAAGATGTTTTGACTCTTTGATCAGGTTTAAAGTTCTTCACATTGATACGAGATCAGATATTCAGGTGCTTCAGTGGAGGTTTTGGTTTCATTGGAACACTCAACAATCAAACAGGAGCAGGAAATAGAGAAACTATTTACCGCACAGACTTCTGCTTTAGTATTTCCTCTTTTCACATATGGGTAAAACTGTGTGTGTTGAAGGAATACTCTGAGTTGTTGAATTGCATGCTGGGAAATGTAGGAACAGACAAGTTAACTTAGTCTGGGTGATAATTAAATGTTAAAATGTTTGCCACTGGAATACTATTGTGTTTTCTTTATAAAAACTGATATCCAGCGATTGATTAAACTTGGCTCCACCCTCTCGTGTAGCCTCTGGTTGCAAAGAACCAAGATGGTGATGGCCAAAAAAACAATATGGCAACTGCCAAAAACCAAAATGGCAACTGCCAAAAAACAAGAAGGCAACTGCCAAAAACCAAGATGGCAACTGCCAGAAACCAAGATGGTGACGGCCAAAAACCAAGATGGTGAATGCCAAAAACTAAGATGGTGAATGCCAAAAACTAAGATGGTGAATGCCAAAAACTAAGATGGTGAATGCCAAAAACTAAGATGGTGAATGCCAAAAACTAAGATGGTGAATGCCAAAAACTAAGATTGTGAATGCCAAAAACTAAGATGGTGAATGCCAAAAACTAAGATTGTGACGCCCAGAAACCAAGATGGCGACGGCCAAAAAACAATATGGCGACTAGAGGGTTCAAAACTGTAGTCCACAAACCAATGTGGGAAAGAAAATATATATATGTTTATGATGATGTCAACCGCTAAGTAGAATCAGAGACACAGGTTCAGTGAATTATAAAATTCCTACTGGTTCATGTATAAAAGAGTGTCTTTAAGCTGTCCTCTTTTAGTTTCCAGTGAGCTCAGTCTCTTTTGAAGCTTAATATTCGGTACTTTTAGTGAAATACAGATTCTGTTTTAAAGCCCTGGAACTGCGACAGTCGGCTAAAGCACATTTGTGTAACTCTGAATGAGCTCTGATCCTCCTGAAACTCTTTTATGTAACTCATATAGAGTTGGGGATTTAAAACGTAACACACATTAACTGGTGGCTATTTTTACCACACACACACACACACACACACACACACACACACACACACACACACACTCTTTGAAGGTACAGATAAGGCTGTCGGCTGTGACACAATGAGCTGAAAGTTGTTGCAGCGAACGCAGCTCAGATTTAAACATTGGCGTCAACCAACAAACACACAACACTACACACATTTACACATTTACACATTTACTCAGATGCTGCAGCAGCGTTGGCCTTGTGGGCTGCCTTCAAAATAAAAGCATCCGTTACATTAAAAACCCTTGAGCTTTCGTATTCTTTTGCTTTTAAAATGGTTCTTACTGATAGATATAATAAGTGTAACTTTGCTTAAGTGAAACCAAAAAAAGAACTCAAAATAAGTTTATGAACACAGCTGAAAAGCATTCGTACAATCGCTACTCCAAAAACATTTGAGCAGGTTATCATTTAGATATTTTAGGAAAATCCAAATCATTTCACACTTCAGATTCACTTCCTGTTTTGGTGTTTGTACAAATTTAAATTCCTAACAAACTGAAAGATCAACTTACACTTTCAAATCAGAGCTGAAGACAGAAAATAGAAAATTAATCGGCGACTATTTTGGTAAAAGGTCTTATTTTTTTAAATAAAAAGTTCAGGCAACATAAATCTGGCAGGTCGTCTATCATAACTAATGAAATATTTTAGATTATTTTAGACAAAACAAACAATTTGAAGACGTGCTTGAAATTGTGAATTTGACTTTTTTTTACTTTACCCTAAATGGAGGCTTTTATTTTGAAGGCAGCGAGTGTCTTAATGAAGGCTTTTATTCTTTGTCTGCGTCAGACGGCTTTCAGACTCCGTCAGTCTGAATGAAACAGTGTGTGTGTGTGTGTGTGTGTGTGTGTGTGTGTGTGAGAAGCAAGGACGGGGTGGCTGGTTACCATGGTGACCACACTGCAGTGTCAATGTGTGTGTGTGTGTGTGTGTGTGTGTGTGTGTGTGTGTGTGTGTGAGATGGGGTTTTCCGTCCCGCTGCTTGAAGAGGCTGCACAAACTGAAAGGACGAAGGGAGGACACACACACACACACACACACACACACACACACACACACACACACACACACACACACACACACACACACACACACACTGCAGTTCCTGAGGCGTTGTGTAAGTTGAAGCGATGGGAGAGAGGAGGAGGTGAAATCAAGGACAAAAGGAGGTGAAATCAGTGACAAAAGGAGGGAGGAAAGGAGGGATGGAGGAAGAGGAAACGAGGGGGTAGAGGGGAGAGACTGAGGGTCTGCAGCTAGTTAGCTTAGCATAGAAACTAGCCTGTATTTTACAGCTTCAGTTACTTTTCAGATTTTAGATAAAAAATGTTTGATTAGCTTTTAAAATACGATGAATTTGGGTAAATACGACACGAACACAAGCGCCGAGTCCCGGTTCCATTCACTATTTCCCGTCTCTCTTTGGTGTCCCTGTCAAATAAAGACACAAACCCGAAACGTACGTATCACTTACTAAGGTCAACCGACTAGAAATAACAGCCTACGCTCATTATGTTGACCTCATCTGGAGTAAAGAAAGCTGAAACTCTGCAGTGATGAGGAACTTGAATGTATGGGAACTGAGGAAAGTCAGCAGAATACAAAAGACAAGCCCTTGTGGGAGTGATCTCTCTCTCTGTCTCTCTGTCTCTCTCTGTCTCTCTCTCTCTCTCTGTCTGTCTCTCTCTCTCTGTCTCTCTCTCTCTCTCTGTCTGTCTCTCTCTCTCTGTCTCTCTCTCTCTCTGTCTCTCTCTGTCTCTCGTCTGTCGTCTGTCTAGTCACACGTGTGTGTACGTCACGGCCCTGTTTCCTAAAGTGTGTGTGTGTGTGTGTGTGTGTGTGTGTGTAGCTGACCTGTCTGCAGGACTTCTTCGGGGATGACGACGTGTTCATGGCATGCGGGCCGGAGAAGTTCCGCTACGCTCAGGACGACTTTGTGCTCACACAGTGCAGCAAGACACCGGCTTTTGTTAGCGGTGAGACACACGCGCACACACACACACACACGCACACACACACACACACGTTCTGTTAATAAATATTCTCTCTCTCTCTCTCCAGAATGCAGGGTCAAGGCACCTCGCTCTACCACCCATCCCAATCCCAAAACTACAACTCCCAAAACCCCCAGCAGCTCCAGCCTGTCCTCTAGGACTCCTCCCAAAGGCCTCTCCAGAACGAGGTCTCCTGGTCCAGGTGTGAACCAACAGGAAGTCACTGCTCTACATGACTCTGAAATGTTTCTACAGGTGTGATCAATAGATTGTTTTGGACCAATCAGACGGCTCCTTTCTCTTGTGTGTGTGTGTGTGTGTGTGTGTGTGTGTGTGTGTGTGTAGCCAATGAGGCCTCAGCATCGCAGTCAGCTGGGAAGTCGTCCAGGTCAAGCCCCTCCCCCACCAGCCCCGGGACACGACGCAGTCTCAAGGTCTGATCTTTATTATTTATTTATACATTTTTTTGATTCATATTTTTAACTTTAAGCCAAATCACATATATTAAGTAAAGGCCTACAAATTAAAAATTATGTATTTATTACAGTTTGTGTTTTTTCACGGATCTTATTGGAAACCGTCTTTGTATTTACAAGAAATACTGATGGAAAAAAATAAATAAATATATTTGTTGTGTAATTTCAAATTATAGGTTCCTGACTTGTGTCTTCATCAGATGACTTACTTAAATTATTTAAATCTTTAATTAGGGACTCATTCTTCTCTCTTTCTGATCGGATTCCCTTCAAAATAAGACTAAATGTTCTCTCGTTTTACTCTGAAGGTCTCTCCTCGTCGTGCTTCCTCCACAGATGTGAACGGAGATGGTGAGCAGCCTAACGACGCCGTTGTTGAAGGTGTGTCTGTGTGTGTGTGTGTGTGTGTGTGTGTGTGTGTGTGTGTGTGTGTGTGTGTGTGTGTGTGTGTGTGTTTTGAAATTTTGAAATATCTCAAGAAAAGACTGAAGAGCCCTTAAAAAAACAAACTGAAGATGTCTCTTCCTCCTCTTCTTCTCCTTCTCCTCCTCACAGTGAACGGGAATCGCTCAGTTTCCTCCTCCACCATCAACGACAAGTACAAAGTCGGTAAAGTGATCGGAGACGGAAACTTTGCGGTGGTGAAAGAGTGCGTGGAAAGGTGAGGAGCGTCACTTATAGACACTTTATTAATGTTTATATACCACTAACAGTACAGACAACAACCACATCCTGTTTGCACTTCTACAAAATAGCACAAATAAAATACATGGAACTAAAACAAGCTGCATTAAAAATCTAAAAAAAATCAATAATAATAATACAAGAGAAATGTATTTGTTGTCTTGAACGGACATTTTTATTTCAAAGCTACTCAGAGGAACTTTCATGTTGATTGTGGCGGCCCCTGTGGACAGAAGTGGTATTGTTTCTGAGCACCAGAGTGCCTTTAAAAAAACTCAAATTAAAGTCTTGATTTAAAAAAATATATTTAAAAAATTATTATTAAATAATAAGTCAGATCTGTATTGTTTCCAAACTTCATTGTCATCTTTTTTGGGGTTATTTTTAAAATTCAAACGATCCGTTAATCGACAGAAAAATTAATGAATCAATAAATTAATTAATTAATTAATAGCTGGAATCCGCAAACATTTGCTTCTCAAACGTGAGGATTTTCTGCTTCTCTCGGTTTTACATCATCAAGTATTATGAGGTTTTTTTCTGGACTTTCGGTGGGACAAAACATTTAAAGACGTCTCGTTAATTTAATAATTGGGATATGGATTTCTTCATTTCTTGCCATTTTCTGTACTGTAGGAGTGTGTGTTGTGTTTTGATTGACAGGTCGTCGGGACAGGAGTACGCTCTGAAGATCATCGATAAAGCTCGCTGCTGTGGGAAGGTAACAGATTTACATCATTCTCTTTATTATAATAACTATGAATGAAAGATGCTTAAACCAAGAGTTTAACCGAACCGTTTAACCATAACAAACCTTGTCTATGGAAGAACACGGTAGAATATTCCACCTTTTGAGAGTTATTTCTCTGTGAATGTGTTTGTGTGAACAGGAGCACCTGATAGAAAATGAGGTGGCGGTGCTGCGGAGGGTTCGACATCCCAGCATCATCGAGTTAATCGAGGTGGACGAGACGCCCAGTCAGCTGTTCCTGGTCATGGAGCTCGTCAAGGTGCCTCTTCTTCTTCTTCTTCTTCTTCTTCTTCCTGTTTGTCTTTGCGACAGAGAAACATGAAGACATATTTACGTTTCTATTGTCACGGCTTCAGGGCGGCGACCTGTTCGACGCCATCACCTCCTCCACCAAGTACAGCGAGCGAGACTCCAGCGCCATGGTGTTCAACCTGTCTGGAGCCATCAAGTACCTGCACCGCATGAACATCGTCCACCGGGACATCAAACCAGAGAACCTGCTGGTACACACACACACACACACAACCATTACAACCTTTACCTTGGACATATGAGTGTGTATTCTGAAGTGTCGTGCTTGTGTTGCGTGCTGCAGGTGTGCGAGTACCCAGACGGCACCAAGTCTCTGAAGCTGGGCGACTTTGGTTTGGCGACGGTGGTGGAGGGACCGCTGTACACCGTCTGCGGCACGCCGACGTACGTCGCCCCGGAGATCATCGCCGAGACCGGGTGAGGAAATCAGTTTCTGGGTGCTAGCTAAGCTAAGCTAAGAAGGTCAACAGACACTTTAATGAAAACCTGTGTGTGTGTGTGTGTGTGTGTGTAGCTACGGTCTGAAGGTGGACATCTGGGCGGCCGGAGTGATCACCTACATCCTGCTGTGTGGATTCCCTCCCTTTAGAAGGTCGGTGTGCACAAAGTTTGGGTCATCAACACCGTCAAATTGTCTTTTGGTCCAGTTCATTCATAAAAGTTCTCTTCTTCCGCTCCTCAGTGAGAATAATGTCCAGGAGGAGTTGTTCGATCAGATCCTCAGAGGGAAGCTGGAGTTTCCGTCTCCGGACTGGGACACCATCAGCCTCCCAGCCAAGGTACCACAAAGACGACTTTAAAGACAGTTTAAAGGAGCCGGTGTGTAGGATCTGACGCCATCTAGTGGTGAGGTCACAGAATGCAACCAACTGAAACTTCTACGACACGAAAAACGTAAAGATCCTCCTCTGGAGCCAGCGTTTGGTTTGTCCATTCTGGGCTACTGTAGAAACATGGCGGACTCCACCAGGTCGTGGTTCTCAATTGATTTATCTGGTTAAATAAAGGTAATATAATGTAGCTATTACCGACACATACAACATACTTATTCATATAATATTACATTTCTGCTAAAAGATACCGATAAAAACTACACACTGGTATTTTAATGAAGTCATTTTTGATCCATATAAAGCTGTTGGTTGGTCTGGTTAACTTTAGCTGAATACTTTTTGAGTACTAAGTGAGTTGTGATCACAGACTCTAGTCAGTTTGTTTTACTTTCTTTAGACACAACATATTTAACTTTGTCTGTGTCTATTAATAATCAAATCAAAACATCTCCAAGCCACATTTACATGTTTGTAAGTTTCTATGATTACGCGACTTTCCACCAGGTGTAGAATATGAATTCAGGCCGTTTACTGCCGGCTGCTAACAGTCACATGACCTGCTCCTCAGATGCTGATTAGTCAGATGCTGCAGGTGAACGTGGACACTCGATTCACCGCCGAGGAGGTCCTGTCCCACCCCTGGGTGACGGTGAGAGCATAAACATGCAAACACACAGTAACTGTAACTGTAAACAGTAAAAAAAAAAGTAATCCGAGTACTCTTACGTTAACTTCTATAGTATAACTTGTTATATTGATGTGTGTTTGTTCAGGATGAGGCTCCGGTAGACACCACCACTGTGAGCAGCACTGAGGAACAGACTGGTGGAGACGCACTGGATCCAGAGCAGGAATCCCCAATACTGGAAACCAAACAAGTTCCTTCACCTCTGGTTTAAATCGCATCAATCTTCCATCAACTGGAAACCAAACACTGCTTTTTGTTTTTGATCTACCAGAAACCCCAAAAGGTCCCCCCCCCCACCTCTGGTCTAGACCCGTCCAGGAAACCAGATCAGTTCCCTTTAAATCTGGTCCGGATCTTGTCCTGTTTTTTCATCAACTTCAGTGTAGAACACGTCCGGTTTGATCTTTTGGAAACCAAATGAGTTTCATCTCCTGGAAGCTAAACCACCATCTGGTCGAGGGAAGGACCTGTGTACACCTACTGGAAACCAAATGAGTTCTCTTAAATCTGAACCAGAACAAACTGCCTGTTTCTTCTACTGGAAACCAAACATGTTCCCTCATTCTTGGTCTACAACAGATCCCCGTTCCTCCACTGAAAACCAAGCAAGTTCCCTCAAAACGTCGTCTTTCATCTACTGGACACTGAAAAGGTTCCCTCACCTTTAGCCTTGGACTTGTTCCCTTTCCATCCACTAAAGACCAAACAAGTTCTGGTTCAGATCTGGTCTGGAATCAGTCCCATTTTCATCCACTGGAAATCAAACAAGTTCCCCTAACATCTAGAACTCGTTCTGTTCTTTCACTTAAAACCAAATGAGTTCCCTCACCTCCTCAGTCTACTGGACACCAAATGAGTTCCCTCATATCTGGTTTAGAATCCATTCTGTTTCAACAACTGGAAACCATCAAGATCACTCCGCTTTGGTCTAGAACACGTCACCTCTGGTTTAGAATGTATCCCATTTAAATGTATTGGAAACCAAACAAGTTCCTTCAAATCATCAGGTCTAGAATATGTCCCCTTTTAACAACGAAACCAAATAAGTTCCCACACTCTTATCTGAAACACGTCCCGGTTCATCTTCTGGAAAGCAAACAAGTTCCTTTGCCTCTAGTCTAGAATTGCTTTGTTGCTTCAACTTGACACCAAATGAGTTTCTCTCTCATTGGTCCATTTCCTCTACTGGAGACTGACCAGGATTCCTCACCTCTAGTCTAGGACACTTGGTGTTTGCTATGCTGAAAACAAATTCAATCCAATCTATCTCCTGGAAACTGTCCTCGCCTTCGGTCTAGACCAGCACTCCATCTACTGAAGACTTTCACAAGCCCCGCCTCTGCTGCTGCACTGGAAAGTATTTACATCTTCTTCGATGAGCTCCATCAAGACATGGGGTCCCATTTTATAGTTGGTGAGACGCCAATGAAGTCGCCTCACTGCTACTTGAAGGACACGCACCATATCAACACGGGGACACCATGAAAGTGATATTGGACACATTGGGACTGGACCCATGTCCTGAGAACCACTTCCACAGGGACATTAGCAACTGATTTCATTATTTTCTCAGTAGCCCGTGCTGCTTGGCGACCAGGATGTCTTCCACTTACTCTGGGACACGTCCCGTTTATCCTGCCTTTACCCTCCTTCCTCCTTTGCGCTGACCTGAAGGACGTTTCTCATTTCCTTCCACTTGGCGCCCTCCAACCCCGAGGAGATATTTGAGTACTGTGCCTGTTTACGCTGCCGATGAATTCCCTCCTTAATATCCTAAATCTCAGCCCTTTCCCTCCATAGGCTTCAGACCCCCCAGCCCTCGCCATTGGCTGTATAGACGGACGAGGCTCATTGTTTTGTGGTTTTTACAGATTTTGGCTTTTGAAAAAGGAGCAGATTGATTTGAACGGATGGTTTGATATTTTGGGAAATATGCCTTCTTGGCAAGATTTGGGTGAGAAACTGTCTACCGTTCCCATGTCTGTACATAAAGCGTGGAGGCTGTTAACAAATCTGCCTCTAAAGCTCACTAATACACCCATTGTTGTTCTGTAGGAAAGACAAATTGTGCTCTTGTTCACCATTAAATAAAATCACAAAATGTTTTTACAGCCCAATTTCCGCTTCAATTTTGGTCGTATTAATTTTTCCAAAGCCAGATTGTTTTTGAAAATAGAAACAACACAAATATCTCTTAAAACAATGAGCCTCGTCTCCATGGACTCAGTGTTCTTCACTGAAGGACACTTCCTATCCCCCCTCTATCGTCCTTCACCCGTTCTCCAGCCTTCGTACTGTAACTCAAATTTACTGAGTGACGTATAAACCTCACAATTGACTGAAGTCAAGGGGCGTGTTTCCGTCCAAACTCCGCCTCTCCTCCCGCCTGCAGATACCGGAGGATAAAACACGTTGTACATACTGTAAATATCACTCTGTCTGTTGGTGTCTGTCTGTGTGAGTCAGTTGTGAAGTAGGGAAACAGTAGCAGTTAAAATAAATACAATGAAAAGAAACAATCTCATCAAAGAACATGATGCGTCAGCATCCCTAAAAAAACCCTTGTTTTTCCCTAAAAGAACCAATCAAAGACACAGCGGTGGAATGTCACTGAAGTACTTTTACTAAAGCACTGTACTTCAGTATCAGAACTTTAATTGATAAAAATAGAGAAAAATCTAACTACAAACAGTATATACAGTTTTTTCATGCAAAAAAATGCCAAATATTTTATGATTTCAGCTTCTCTAATGTGACGATTTGCTGCTTTTTTTGTCTTAAAAGACAAAAAACAGAATCATTTTGACATTTGGATAATCGTGACATTTCCTCACTTTTGTCTTACGATAATCATTAGTTGCAGCTTAATATATATAGTGAAAATTAACTCCTGCTTTAAACATTAATACATGAGTAAATATAGTAATATATACTATATATACTTGCAGGGGACATTTTTGCTTTGTTTTCTTTTACTTTTCATACTTTAAAGTACAATTTCTTGATCATACTGTTACATAAGTAACATTTTCAATGCTGTACAATTACTTGTAATGGAGTATTTTTACAGCGTGTTATTGGTACTTTTACTTCAGTAAAGGATCTGAATACTTCCTCCACCACTGAAAATGTGTTTTAGCTCCTTATTCCAAAAAAAACCAA
The DNA here is from genome assembly GCF_023349555.1 of Cebidichthys violaceus. NCBI lineage: Eukaryota > Metazoa > Chordata > Actinopteri > Perciformes > Stichaeidae > Cebidichthys > Cebidichthys violaceus. The sequence goes on from NW_027176361.1 coordinate 2,192,692, forward strand.
GGTTTCTGAGGGACGTTGAGGAACTGTAATGAAGGAGTTCTTCACCTCAGAGTCCAGATCCTTGTAGAAGGTCTGGACAGCGACGGACCTCTTCCCTTATATGGTCATGTGTCTGTTGAGAGGTGACGTTAGTGGCTCATCCATCAATCATGTCGCTCCATCCACACATCCATCACGTCGTCTGTTGATGTTACCGGCTATCAGAGGACGAAGATGTGTGAGAGTGTGTGTGTGTGTGTGTGTGTGTGTGTGTGTGTGTGTAAATACGCGCGTTTGATTTCCACAGTGTAATGTTTAAACTTTAAAAGAAATCATGTGGAAAGTACGAGGTTCAGTGTGAGTGTTTAGTGCGTCTGCATCAAAGGAAGACTTGAAGTGTCGAGTGAATAAAGCGTTATGACCTCACCTCACCTTTCCATGGCCTTGACCTGTTGGCCGGAGTCGCCGATTAAGAGTTTGACGAGGATGGAAGCGGCGTTTCGGAAGAACTAAATGTGTTTCTGTAACTCAAAGACACAAACAAGATGTAAAAAATAAAAGAAGATTCAGCATCACAGACGATCACAAAGGATCTAAGAACTCTGAAAAGTTATCACGGATTTCTAATCTAAAGACCCTAAATTCAGTGTTCTACCAGATAATGTGAAAGCAGTGGAAGCGGGGGCTTTACATGGGAGTTTAGTTTGACAGTTTCTGGGTTTATGCAACAGTTTTTCTCATCATTTCTTGACAACAAAAACGTCCCATTAGTCGTTACAAATTGTATAATTCTGGCCACAAACAATTGCATTATTATTCCAGATTTACGGTTACAAAAGATGACATTTTGATGCAGCTGGACACACTTTGAAATACTTTTTAAAAAGGTTGGATTTATGAAACTTTGTTGATGTCACATATTTTGATTATTTTCGATGTATTGCCGACAGTATCGATGTTAAGAAGTTGCTGATCGTCGTGTCGTTGCTCACATTTGTATCACTCTTCTAGTCGGCGGCTCGGCCTTCGAACCTTCTATGCCTGCTATGAACCCAGTAGTCTTAATTCTGTTTCTCTTTGCTTTAAACCAAACCGAAAGGAGCCTTCTGTTGGTGTTAGCGGTGTAGCCACTCCCGGGTCAGCGAGCAGCTCCCTTTCTGTTTATTTTGTGTTACTTTGGACTGCTATAGCGCCGCACAATGTGTTTTAGAGCCGAGGGGAGAAGCAGTGACGCTAAAGAACCATATCGTTGGTTTAGTTGGTTGTAGAACATTTTATAAACTTTATTTTTTGGTGCATTTCTTGCAAAAAAAAATTGGTTGAATGCGTCACTGTTTGGTACCGCAGTTGCAAGAAAGTGTTTTGTTTCTTTTCTTGCATGCAGCGGTATTCAAATGATCTACAAATCTCAAAATTCATTGCCGAAAACGCAGATTTCAAACAAACTGTGGAGTCAGAAAGTCAAACACTGAATGACGTTCCTTGAACGCAGCTTGCAGTTTTAACTCAACTTTAACAGAATTTTTCAATGAGCTTTGACATAATTGTGACATTTTAAACATGCAGCAATTTTTTTGTGTTTGTTTCCTGTTTCGTGCTGCATTCACTTCCTCTTATCGTCCAGGTTGTCAGTGCTGTTTGGGAACATCTGACCCAGTGATAAACTCACTGTATTAATTTAAAAAATTATACTTCTAATTCCCTCAAACTGTGACTTCATTGGGACTTGAATGCAGATGAGACTCGGGGTGGCTGTAGTTATTAGGCCCTTTGTGTGTTTCTATCAAATGCAGAATGTGTGTGTGTGTGTGTGTGTGTGTGTGTGTGTTTGATCATTTCACATCATGCCTCATCTTAGACAGGAACTGATTTTTTTATTAAGTAGAGAAAGTAGGATTTTGAAACAAACTGGGCTGCTTTTCCTGAAAGGAATCTCTTGATGTATGTTCAGTTCAATCAGCTAAAAATGATTTTTAAGACAATCTAACTCCTCAAATGACGAGACTGACCTTTGAACATTTAAAAAGGTGTTCTCTTTGAGCATTTTAAGATCTAAAATCAGCCGTTTGACATCCGAGTGTTTCTCCTTACTGAGAGATGCTTTGAGGAAAACCGGTCCAGAGTTGAAGTGTGAGGAGACGCGTGACCTGAAGACGTGTTCAAATGCTAACGATGATCTGTGATGTGATGCGTGTCGATATGAAACATGTATGTTTGTTGGGATCAGGGTTTCGGTTCAAATGAAGAAAAAGAAACACCCTGGTTTGGATCGGAGGAGCGATGTGTTCAACTGTGAAAATAAAAACTGATGCAGTGGCATCATGTTAACCTGGTTCGTCTTTTTGACTGTGATCTAAATCAGCTAGTTCATATCATGTTTAGTTTATTACATTATGTTAAACGTGTAGAACAATAATGACTGGAGCAGAATATTGGGTCAACGTTACCTCTTAAAGCTTTTCCTTTTTAGGAAAGTTACTACGTACATGTACAGTTGTGGTCAAAAGTTTACATACACTTGTAAAGAACATAATGTCATGGCTCTCTTGAGTTTCCAGTTATTTCTACAACTCTGATTTTTCTCTGATAGAGTGATTGGAACAGATACTTCTTTGTCACAAAAAACATTCATGAAGTTTGGTTCTTTCATGACTTTATGGGTTAACAGAAAAAGTGACAAAATCTGCTGGGTCAAAAATATACATACAGCAACATGAATTAGCAATTTTGGTGACTTAGAAAGTTGTGTCAATGAAATGAGCTTCATAGCATGGCCTCTTAACTTCTTGTGAGTGATTATGAGTGACTACAGCTGGTGACTTCTCTGAGGCCATTTAAATAGGGCTCATTGGATACAAACGCCCACAAACGCTACAATGGGAAAGTCAAAGGAGCTCAGCATGGATCTGAAAAAGCAAATCATTGACTTGAACAAGTCAGGAAAGTCACTTGGAGCCATTTCAAAGCAGCTGCAGGTCCCAAGAGCAACAGTGCAAACAATTGTTTGTAAGTATAAAGTGCATGGCACTGTTTTGTCACTGCCATGATCAGGAAGAAAACGCAAGCTATCACCTGCTGCTGAGAGAAAATTGGTCAGGAGGGTGAAGAGTCAACCGAGAACCACCAAAAAGCAGATCTGCCAAGAATTAGAAGCTGCTGGAACACAGGTGTCAGTGTCCACAGTCAAGCATGTTTTGCATCTCCATGGACTGAGAGGCTGCCGTGCAAGAAGGAAGCCCTCGCTCCAAAAGCGGCACCTTAAGGCTCGACTGAAGTTTGCTGCTGATCACATGGACAAAGATAAGACCTTCTGGAGGAAAGTTCTGTGGTCAGACGAAACAAAAATCAAGCTGTTTGGCCACAATGCCCAGCAATATGTTTGGAGGAGAAAAGGTGAGGCCTTTAACCCCAAGAACACCATGCCTACCGTCAAGCACGGTGGTGGTAGTATTATGCTGTGGGGCTGTTTTGCTGCCAATGGAACTGGTGCTTTACAGAGAGTAAATGGGATAATGAAGAAGGAGGATTACCTTCAAATTCTTCAAGATAACCTAAAATCATCAGCCCGAAGGTTGGGTCTTGGGCGCAGTTGGGTGTTCCAACAGGACAATGACCCCAAACGCACATCAAAAGTGGTAATGGAATGGCTAAATCAGGCTAGAATTAGGGTTTTAGAATGGCCTTCCCAAAGTCCTGACTTAAATCCCATTGAGAACATGTGGACAATGCTGAAGAAACAAGTCCATGTCAGAAAGCCATCAAATTTAACTGAACTGCACCAATTCTGTCAAGAGGAGTGGTCAAAGATTCAACGAGAAGCTTGCCAGAAGCTTGTGGATGGCTACCAAAAGCGCCTAATTGAAGTGAAAATGGCCAAGGGACATGTAACCAAATATTAGCACTGCTGTATGTATATTTTTGACCCAGCAGATTTGATCACTTTTTCTGTTAACCCATAATAAAGTCATGAAAGAACCAAACTTCATGAATGTTTTTTTGTGACAAAGAAGTATCTGTTCCAATCACTCTATCAGAGAAAAATCAGAGTTGTAGAAATAACTGGAAACTCAAGAGAGCCATGACATTATGTTCTTTACAAGTGTATGTAAACTTTTGACCACAACTGTACTTAAATATCATTTTGAGGTTGTGGCACTTACAATCTACCCAGTACATGAAGTCTAGAGTTACTGGTTGCTCTGCAGATTCATATTTTATATTCAACATTAGAGCTCATTAAGTATAGAAAATCTCACTTTTTTTGAATTATTTGTATTATTATTGTATTATTCAATCTGAGAGCAAGAAAAGCCCCAAAAGTTCTTCCCCAACAATGAAGCTGAGCTTAGTTTCCCTGTATACTTGAGTAGTCAAGTCATGTTTTGTATGCAGTATTTTTCTTTTACTTGTAACCATATCTTTCCACTGTGGTGACAAATGGGTAAAGACTAAAAGCAGAGACGCCTGAACGCACCGCTAACGTAAGAAACGGCTCGGTTTTCTTGAAAGCAAATTAGTATTTGTTGGAAACAATGAGGATCGGACATATTCACAGGCTCATCTCAGGTCAATACGTCCACCCGAAAAAAACAGCTCTGTAATCTATGAAAAGGCAGCTGAACATAAAGCTTCCAACCAGTTATAAACAAGAACAGAACTGCTCCATTGCCTTGAATGCATCACAGATAGCCCCTCCCTTTTCTCAAAACACGAGTCCAACTCTGAATATCTCTGAATTTTCCAGATCTGCCAGTTTGAAGATGGGTGTGACCAACATGTGGATCAGTTGACAGTTGTGTAATAAAGAAAAAGGGGTTTGGCTTCATGTGTGATGCTGTTATTTGGCTGTGAGCAGCATGAAACAACATTGCTTGTTTTGTTGAAGAAGTTGAAATGGCGCAGCGAAGACATCAAGCAGACGAGGTGAAACTCTGCTGTTCCATCTGTCTGGATCTACTGAGGGATCCGGTGACTGTTCCCTGTGGACACAACTACTGCATGAGCTGCATTAAAACCTCGTGGGACAAGGAAGACCAGAAGAAACTCCACAGCTGCCCTCAGTGCCGACAGACCTTCAGCCCGAGGCCGGCGCTGCTGAAGAACACCTTGTTGGCCATGCTGGCGGAGGAGCTGAAGGAGACCGGACTCCGAGCCGCTCCTGCCGATCACTGCTACGCTGGACCTGAAGATGTGGCCTGTGATGTCTGCAGCGGGAGGAAACTGAAAGCCTTCAAGTCCTGTCTGGTTTGTCTGGCCTCTTACTGCAAGCGACACCTCCAGCCTCACTACAACTCTCCTGCTTTTAAAAAGCACACACTCGTCGAGGCCTCTGTCAACCTCCGGGAGAACATCTGCCCTCGCCACGATGAGGCCATGAAGATGTTCTGCTGCACCGAGAACATCTGTATCTGTATTCTCTGCTCTGTGGATGAACACAAAGGCCACGACACGGTCTCGGCCGCAACAGAACGGACCGAGAAGCAGGGGGAGCTCGATAGGAGTCGGCAGAGGATTCAGCAGAGGATCCAGGAGCGCCAGAGGGACGTGAAGGGACTTCAGCAAGAGGCCGAGGACATCAATCGCTCTGCTGATGAAGCCGTGGTGAACAGCAAAAGGATCTTTACCGAAATGATCCGTCTCATTCAGAAAAGAAGCTCCGATGTGACGCAGGAGATCAGATCTCAGCAGAAATCCGACGTGAGTCGAGTCAAAGAGCTCCAGGAGAAGCTGGAGCAGGACGTCGCTAAGCTGAAGAGGAAAGACGCTGAGCTGCAGCAGCTCTCACGCACAGACGACAACGCCCAGTTTCTTAAAATGTACCCCTCGCTGTCACAACTTACCGAGCCTCTGGACCTACAAGGACCAGAGTTGAGACGCCCGTGGTTTTTTGAAGAAGTGATGGTCGCTGTTACAGCAGCCAGAAATCAAATGCAGGCCATTCTCACTGAGAAATGGCCTTCAGTGGAGCCAACGACCAGAGCCGAGTTCTTACATTATTCACGTCGAATCACACTGGACCCAAACACAGCGAGGACATTTCTGGTTTTGTCAGAGGAGAACAGAAAGATAACATACGACGACAAAAACACGCCATATCCTAAGCATCTAGACAGGTTCATCTACAGATCTCAGGTCCTGAGTAAAGAGGGGCTGACTGGACGCTGCTACTGGGAGGTGGAGATGAGCAGACATGCCGTAGTAGCGGTCGCTTACAAGAGCGTCGACAGGAACAACATCCATGCAAGTGCATTCGGACGGAACAACAAGTCTTGGGCGTTGCTTTGCCGCGATAGTTTTACCTTCATGCATGACAATCGCTCACTCAGCATCTCCGTTCCTCAGTCCTCCAGAGTAGGAGTGTTCCTGGATCACATGACGGGGTTTCTGGCCTTCTACAGAGTCTCTGAAACCTCCACTCTGCTCCACAGAGTCCAGACCACATTCACCGAGCCGCTCTACGCCGGACTCTGGCTCGGCTCTAACGGAGACGTTGCTGAGTTCTGTTAACTCGAGTAGACAAAGACGTACCGTGAGTTAGGGGGAACTTGATAATCAATCATTTGAGTCATTGTTTAACATTTCCTGTGTGTAACTTCATATTACCGTCTAGTCCTCTGAATAATTGCAAAGCTTTTACCGTTATTTAGTGAGTTTAGAAGAAGTAACAAGAGCGTTTATGCTGTTATTGGATACAGCTAATCAAGTAAAGGGTGTTTTCTTTTGATCTATTGTTAGCGAGAACGATGATGAATATGTAAAATGTAGTAAATGTGTGCCTGTGACTTTCTAAATTGAGTGTTAAAAGTCTTCTAATCTTCCAGCCATATTTACATGAATTAGCACAAACCCAACCAACCTTTACTTAGTTTAACGGACATAAACACAACAACTACAACATTCAAGCATTCAACGATATCAAAGACTATGAGAAATGATTTGAGTGTTTTGTTCTCTCGGGTGTAAATTTAACATTTAATCTTCCTTTAAACATGTTATCACCAGTTATCAGAGACCTGAGCTCTGAAATAAAACACATCAGGCGATGAAACAGAACTATTAACACAAAAAAAATAAAAAGACAAATTGAACTATTACTGAAATGTCTGAAAGTTTTATTTGTTAAAAAGTTGGAATGTTTGGTTATACATAAAATATCTCTCACAAAGCAATTCATAGATGTCTCTCATTGTGCGTCTCTCTCACTAAACTAGTGTTACAGTCGTGAAGATGATTAGTCGTATATATTTACAAACTGATCAGTGATGGATAAAAGCAGGAAACACAGATCTCTAATAATTTAAATTTAACAATATATAGTGGCAACATTTCAACATTCTTCTTTCAGGACCGTCAAATCATAAAATCTGTTTTTATATGACAGCAGATAGTTACCTTGTTACATTTGAAGGGCTTCTGATGTCATGTGATATTAACTGACATGAATATATATATATATAATCATGTAAAATAAACTATCAGCCAACAGGAAAAGCTGCTGCAGTAAATTTAAATCTTTTCTTTTGCTCATTACCTTTACTAAACATAAACATCACACTTGTTATCTTCTGGAGATTTTAAAAGAAGTGCATGAAGAGAAGTGATAAACCAAACACCATCTATCACCACACATCTACTGTGCATTAACCAGCTGGGTTAATAAACTCCCAAATAAAAGCAACAACTTCAATCTGACTTCTCAGTCAGGAAGAGTAAAAAGAAGAAGAAATGTAAAAACGCTGAGTGGCAGGAATGAGAGGTTGATCTCTGCACTCGTGAGTAAAACAACGTTCATTTAATAAGAGACATTCATCCTCCACATTCCACCTTTAATAAAAACATTGATATGAGTTCAGTCAGACTTGTGTATTCAGTCTGGATTAGATGTAGTGTTTTTAACATGATCAGAGAAGAAGAAAGTACAGAACTAAACTACAGCTAGAGCTTCATCTCTTGTGACAAACACACTTCAGGAAACATGAACCAATTTATTTTAGCTCCTTAATGTCTCAACTTCCAGCAAACCGTCATTAAAGCACTTTGTGAGTTATGTATTCATAGACATTTAGATGTAACTCTAACATGTTTTATGTCAATGTCTTTGAAGTTTTGTACGTTTTTATAGAGCGGTTTCTGCTGCACGTTTAAAACAAATCATGTTTACTTCACAAACATCTTTCATAATCACGTCGTGAAACTCTTCCCCCTGAATAATAATCATCAGTTTGTAAACAGATGACATGCAGCGTTAGTGTTCTTTATGGAAAATGATTTAGAGCTTAGTGAATGGAAAACATTTCATGTGCAACAATAAGAGCTCTGCGTTGTTCTTTAGAGCGCCGCGTCGTTCTATAGAGCTCATCATTCTATAGAGCTCCACGCCGTTCTTTAGAGCGCGTCGTTCTTTAGAGCTCCACGTCGTTCTTTAGAGCGCGTCATTCTTTAGAGCGCCGCGTCGTTCTATAGAGCTCATCATTCTATAGAGCGCCGCGTCGTTCTTTAGAGCGCATCGTTCTTTAGAGCGCCGCGTCGTTCTTTAGAGCTCATCATTCTATAGAGCGCTGCGTCGTTCTTTAGAGCGCCGCGTCGTTTTTTAGAGCTCATCATTCTATAGAGCGCCGCGTCGTTCTTTAGAGCTCATCATTCTATAGAGCGCCGCGTCGTTCTTTAGAGCTCATCATTCTATAGAGCGCCGCGTCGTTCTTTAGAGCTCATCATTCTTTAGAGCGCCGCGTCGTTCTATAGAGCTCATCATTCTATAGAGCGCCGCGTCGTTCTTTAGAGCTCATCATTCTATAGAGCGCCGCGTCGTTCTTTAGAGCTCATCATTCTATAGAGCGCCGCGTCGTTCTTTAGAGCTCATCATTCTATAGAGCGCCGCGTCGTTCTTTAGAGCTCATCATTCTATAGAGCGCCGCGTCGTTCTTTAGAGCTCATCATTCTATAGAGCGCCGCGTCGTTCTTTAGAGCTCTGCGTCGTTCTAATGAGCTCCGCATCGTTCTTTAGAGCGCCACATTGTTCTCTGATCGATGATAAAGTGAGTGAGTCGTCGTCTTTGAAGGTTTTCCAGTTTGAAGTTTAAAATGTATCCGACACATAAAACACGTTTAAAAAGCCGTCAGTAGCACTTTACATGCAACGTCTGTAATACGTTATGAACATAATTATAATGCGTTATAATCTGCTCACAGCATGTATTCCATGCATTTATATTTATATACATCAAAGCTGCTCACCAGGTGATCAAGTGAAAGGTGGATTTATATTTATTTCGTCTATTTGAGCTGCTGAATTAAATCATTTTAATAATTATAACGTGATTTTATTATCGTGATCGTTTGCTTCCAGTAAAGTGAAAAAAATATCACTAAATATATGAAAGAATAAGACACCAAATGTGATCAAATTATGTTTTTCTTTACACATTATAAAAAATATCTTTTTTTAACAATAGTAATTATAATACACTATGAAAAGTCAGTTGTATTTTGATACTTGACCCTATTACTAGTTATAAAACGTTTATAATGTGTTATTATTGTTTTAAAGTATGAATGTTAACAAGTGCCTGTAACTATAATTAAACAGCTGTAAGCAGATTATAACGCACTAGAAGTATGTTTTTAATGCGTTATAGACGTCAGAGGAAGTGTTACAGAAAAGTGAGCAGACCATCACCATCTCATTGATCCTTTAGAACCTTTAGAACCGGTTGAGGTCCACTGGTTCTTCAGCACCAACAGTCCAGGTGGTGAAGAGTCGCTAAAATCTGTTGAACTCCGTCCATCAGAGAGACGAGCCGATCACAGCTCAGAGCTCCAGTTTAGTGACAAAAAAGGCGAATTATTCTTTCATTAAAAAAAAATGTCTGAAAGGTTTTTGGGGAAACATTGAAACTCTGGACTTCAGTGAACGCATCACTCAGTGAGAAGCTGCAATATATAAAGAAGAAGAAGAAGAAGTTGTAGTTGTTTTCATGATTTCCTCATCAGAGAAGTGAAATGTAGTTTTTAGGAACAATCCCACGCCTCCCGCCCACAACTCCCAGAATCCACTGCTCATCCACAAACTCCACCTGTGTTATGACATCACCGACCTGCAGGAGGAAGAGAAGAAGAAGGGAGGAAGAGAACAAGAGAGGGAGGAAGAGAAGAAGGGAGGAAGAGAACAAGAGAGGGAGGAAGAGAAGAAGAGAGGGAGGAAGAGAAAAAGAGAGGAAGAGAGGAGGAGAAGAAGAAGAGAAGAAGGAAGATAGGAAGGAAGAGAAGAAGAGTTAGCCAATAAAAAAAACTATTATTGTAATGTTATTGAGAACCTTCAACTGCTGCTTTGTTTTGTCTTCACTCACATGAACTGGTCTAAATAAAAACACACACACACACACACACACACACACACACACACACACACACACACACACACACACACACACACACACACACACACACCTTTAGAGTGAGCTCATCCTCGCTCTCCGCCGTGAAGTCAAACTTGGCCACGCCTTTAACCGCCGACTGCCGGCCTGTGATTGGCTGAGCTGGAAACAGGAAGAGGAAGTTCTGGTCAGAGAGCTCCGCAAACTTTAATACACGAGTAATAAGATATGATAGTACATATAGTGTATTATTAGATATACTGTTAGATACTGTGTGTGTGTGTGTGTGTGTGTGTGTGTGTGTGTGTGTGTGTGTGTGTGTGTTACCCTGACAGGCCTGTGTGAAGGCAGCAGGGTAGAGGCCCTCCCTCCCCTCCACTCGTCCTCTCCTCCACTGGGCGTCGAGGTGCTCCGTCACCCTGATGAGCGCCCCCTTGTGGAAAGACAGGTCGTCTGCAGTCTGACCGGGGAAGTGGAACAGAGCCTCGGCCCACTCCTCCTCCTCCTCCTCCTCCTCCTCCTCCTCCTCCTCCTCCTGGAGAGGAAGTACGATTCATTTAACCATTATGGACTACAAGGTAGAAACTATAGGGAACAAACGTGACTAGAGAACAGAATCAACAGACTAACCTGTAAAGAAAATATGTGACACTAAAACTACACACACACACTTATATAAACACACACACACACGCGCGCGCGCACACGCACACACACACACACACACACACACACACACACACACACACACACACACACACACACACACCTCTGAGCCGGGGTCCTGTGAGGTCTTTGGTGCTGTTGAAGACAAAAACAACAACATCAAATTCAATATAATGTATTATGTATAAATATATGTATTCTATTTCATCTTATTTTTAAGTGATCGTCTTATATTAATTAGTTTTAATGTTTATTTTAAGTCTTTTACTTTTTGTAAAGCACACATTTCTTGTACGCAAGATAATATATTATTATTGTATTAATATTATTACATTATAGCTACATGTTTAATGTTATAACTCATTGTATTTTTAAACATCAAACACATTTTAAGGTAATAAAGGGCCGTTCTGCTCACCGGTACTTTCTGTCACCGGGTTCTCCGTCGACGTCGGTTTCCCGTCCGTCGATGGTAACGACGTCATCGCCGGCGGCTCCACCACCTCGGCGAAGTTCAGGGGGAACATCCCGACTCGCCCGTGGATCTGGCCCCGCCCCCACTCCTGTCCAATGAGCTCCAGGAGGGCGATGACGTCACCCTGGGAGAAGGTGAGCTCGTCGTCCTCCTCGCCCTCATAGTCGAACAGGGCGACGCAGCGAGGACCGCTACGCACACGCACACGCACACACACACACACACACACACACACACACAGTTAAACACACACACACACACTCCTATAAACAGCTGTTCTTCTTCATGGGTCTGTGTTTGAACTCTGACCTGACAGGAGGCGGGTCGGGCTGCTCTTTGGGCTCAGAGGGCTGAACAGGAAGAATGGACTGAAAACAAACCCACAGACAACGGTCACCTCCAGCGGTTACATTATTTAAATCATGAAACGGGTCATGACTCGACTGCTCAGTCACCTGGGAGTCCGATAGGCTGAGGCCCCCCAAGGAAGCTTTTGATTGGCCGTCCTGATCTGGAGCGGGCTCCGGTTGGGCGTCCAGGTCCAGGAGACACTGTGATGGTTGGACGACGGCGGTTTGACTCCTGCCTTCACCTGATTGGTGCTCTGAGGGGCTCGGGTCGTCCAGGACGATCAGGACTTCCTGTTTCTGAGAGAAAAGGAAGAGAACTTAAGTCTATGTCAGCACTGTGTGTGTGTGTGTGTGTGTGTGTTCATACCACGTAGCTGTTGTAGAGGGGGTGTCCAGGTTTTGGGCGGGGGGGCAGAGGCGGTCCTCTCTTCGACGCCCGAGGAGGCTGCATCTGATTGGCTGGCACAGGAGAAGGGGGTGTAGTGGTTTGAGAAGGCGACGACTGGCCGGCCGAGGACACGGAGGGGGCGGGGCCTGTTCTGGACGGAGGAGGAGGAGTCGTGGAGGTGACGGCCTGAGGAGGAGGCGGTCGCCCGGGACTGGATTTGATTGGAGGAGGACGAAGGGGGAGGAGCTTCACGCTGGAAGGCCTGGAGGGGAAGAGAACTAAACGTAAGGAGACTGAGATTAACGAGTAGTTTCTATTAATAAACAGGACAGATGTCTCAGTTACCGTGGAGGAAGAGGAGGGTCCGAGGAGTTCTGCTGTGCAGCGGGGGGTTCTGGTCTGGTCTGGATCATGGGGCCTTTCCTCAGAGCCGGAGCCGGGGGTCTGGGTGCCGTGGCGGCTGTAGGTTTGGACGGGACCACCGGGTTCGGGTTCTGGTCCGGAGGCGTCGGCGAGGCTCCGGAGGGTTTGGGGGCCAGATTAGGAGCTGGAGGTTTGAGGGCAGACGTCAGACGTTATTCATGTCAGACGATAACGTGCAACAACAACAACAACAACAACAACAAGGAACGTTTCAATGTAGTTATCGTCTATAAGAAGAGGACACAACAAACCCCTTCATCTCATTCTACACATTCAGGATGTTCTTCACACATTAAATGACAAAGTACAGATGAAGTCAGAGCACCTTTAGCGTGCTAAGCTAACAGAAACTCCTGTGTTTATGTTAGAAAAAGACACTTCAGCTTTCTTTATCTCTTTCACTCTCAAATGCTTTTCACCAAACTCAAGGTCACACACACACACACACACACACACACACACACACACACACACACACACACACACACACACACACACTTCCTTTTCTTGCGACAACGGTTGAAAAATGTTCTCCAGCTGGTTTCTGCAGCTGAGACACGACAACAGAGCGCCGACTGTAACCTCTGAAGAACACTTCCTGGTTCACGTAGCAGCCAATGAGAAGCCTCGGAGAGTTGCATAACGGGAATTCTCTGTCAAGCTGGCCAATCACACGGCTTGGCTGAAGATCACACACACACACACACACACACACACACACACACACACACACACACACACACACACACACACACACACACACACACACACACACACACACACACACACACACACACACCACTAACAACAGAGGAGGCTTTTTTTCTTCTCACACAATCGCTGCATTTTTCTTTCACAAGCTTTGGATTGAATACAACAACCCCCCCCCCCCCCGTCTCACACACACACACGTTAAATCTCTCCACGTTTACATATTCCTGCAACATAATGAGCAAGTTTTGTGTCTCTAAGCTCTCAAACGATCCATTGTACTAAAGACACACCCAGCTTCAGCAGCTCTCAAACTAAACAAACGCAATTTAAAGAGCTTCACGAATGATTGACAAGAACAAAACGAGACCAAAATGAAGAGACTAATAAACACTAAATTAACTTCAGAAAAATAAATATAACATTGTTCATGGTGAAACAATTAAAAAAAAGTTAAATTAGAAGGAAATAAAATACGTATAAATACTTAAACCAACGGAGGTTTAAACCTAAAACAAGTCGACAAGTTTAAAAGTATAAATAAGTAATTCTATTTCTCAATAAATAAATTGTATTTTAAAGGCAGCCACAATCAAAGTGTCTGCTACGAGTTCAGATCAGAGAGTCAATATGTAATGTCGGACTAGCTTCCAGGCTAGCTTAAATAATGCTAATATACTAGCTTCCACTAAAAACTGTAGTTTGATTAGTTGTTTATAACTTTAGCTTCTCGCAAATGATGAAACCTAGATAGGTTCCACAAGCAGATGAATTCTCTGGAGTTTTGGATTCGATTCCACAACTATAATATTATTATTTATCAGCATGTTGCTCAACCCTGACGTCACGAGGAAGTCTCTTCAAAAGGACAAAGTCAGCGCAGATAAAGGTCTGTAGAGTCTGCGCTGAAGGCCTGAACCTCTACCCTGTTCATCGGGAAACAATACTTGTAATATTTCAGGTTTTACTGTGTTCTTTCCCCGAGTGCTCGGGTGGTTTAGAGTCCTGCTATCACTTCAGACAGGAGGCGCTTCAATGTTCCCACAGAGGAACCCGGCCCTCGCCTAGAGGTGGGATTACGTCACTGCTCTCGACTCACTCACTCACACACTCTCACACACACACACACACACACACACACACACACACACACACACACAATCTTACCACTGGCTCTGCGTGGTGACGTCAGCGCTGCTGGTTTGGTGGGGACTCCTGGACGAACACTTCCTACTTTCACTGAAACAAACACAAACAGAAGAAATCATGATTTAAAAAAAACTAAAAACACCTTTTACATATTACTAATGTATAACATTTTGTATTTGTTGTACTGGTGCCGCATAACATACTGATTACAGCTAGTAAACCAGTGCACACGTTTAATAGTTGTATAAAGACTCTTTTTTCTGAACGGAGCTTGAACGCGTCACACTGCAGTTTTAGCCTGTAATCAGGTCTGAAGTTCAGTGAATGACCTCTGACCTCTTATCAGCAGATTCTCTCTGTTATCAGCTGGATGAGCAGAGCGAGTGAGGAGCAGCACGCCTCCACCAAACCTCCAGCCAACACTTGATTGGTTAGTTTATTAGTCACAGAAGATCAATAAACTAGGATACATATTTGAGAAGCAGGACTCGGGTTGTTGTTGTGCTAGCGTGTGATGGTTTCTGTCTAGATTTAAAGCCTCGGGTCCTGCTTCCAGTGAAAACCCGTCTGTTTAGGATGAGTCACTGTGTTTACGACACCAGCAGAAGGTCTTCACATGGAAACGCGTCTGTGGGCCGTGAGAGAGGGAAACGTTTGTGGCTTCAGACTCACAGCTGCTGTTTAAAGAGTGGTTGTTGTTGTTGTTGTTTTTGTAGTTGTTGTTGTAGTTCCCACCAGCTGCCTGCAGAGGTCAGTGGAGACCTCAGACAGAAACACTCACCGGTCTGGTTTGCGTTGTCCAGGGTCTCGTCTGCTCCGGCCTGATCCGGACCGCTGACCTCCACAGAGGGTCTCGGGGGCAGAGTCGGCGTGTCGTGCCCAGCTGTGGTGCTCTTGTCCCGGGGCGGAGCCGCCAGGCTGGCCCTGGGGGCGACTGGAGGTCTGGGCGGAGGTTTGGGGTTTCCCGGCTCACTGACGGAGGAGGTGAGCTTGGGTGGAGCGGGTCTCGGGGCCGGGACGGGGGCGGAGGTACCAGACTGGAGGGGGTCCGTGGCAGACTGTGGTTTTGGTGACACCGAGGGTTTCTCAGTGGTTTTGCAGGGTTGGGGCCCCAAAGCTGGAGCAGACTTCGGCGGCGGTGGTTCGGTCGCAGTTTGACCCGAGTCCGTCAAACCTCCGTCCTCCCAGAATACCTTGCTGGACGGTTTGGGTGCTTGTGAAAAGTTTTTAGGTTTCGGGGCGACGGTGGGCGGGACGGATTTGGCCGGTTGCCCCTGAAGACGAGGGCGTGGCCGAGGTTCAGGTCTCTTTGCGACGACAAAGTCGGCGTTGTCACCGTCTCCGCTGCTCCCGTCAGCCACCTGCTGCTGCTGCTGCTCGAAGGCTTGTATCCTCGCCTTCAGAGTCGCCATGTCCTCCTCTTCCTCGTCTTCCTCCTCGCTCTCCGATTGGCTGTCCTCACTGCTGTCGCTGCGGCGGTCGGGGAATCCCCAGTCGTCGTCGCCGAAGGCCTCGAGCAGCTCCCGGAGGTACTTCCCCCGACTCCCTTCCTGGTTGGCGGTAGCTCCCGCGCGGGCGGCCAGCAGCGTCGCGGCGCCGTCGTCGCGCAGCTTCACCAGAGTCTGGACCCTGACGTCGCCGTCGATCGGCCGAGCGCCGAGCCCGGTGCGGGGGCGTGGCCTGGGACGCTCCGACGGGACGCGGGAGGAAGCGGCCGGAGGGGTTGCCACGTCAACGCCGGCCAATGGCGGATCCCATTGGTCGGTCTGAGCGCTGGAGGTCGAGGTCAGAGGTGGGCAGAGGTCGGCGAGGAGGTCGGGTGACGACTGGCTGGCCGCGGTGGTGATGTCATCGACGTGAGGCGGTCTGGGAGGGCGCGGCGGTCTCACTGGTCTTCTCACTGCACACATAAACACACAAATATTTATAATAAACATATGAATAAATAAAGAGAAAGAGGAGCTTTCTTCTCACCTGGAGAGTCCTCGGGGTCGGGGGCTGAACCCGGGTCAGTCTGGGTGGCGATCGTTATTGAAGACGCTGGTCGTGGTGAGGAAGAGGAGGAGGACGGAGGAGGAAGGAGAACCTGCTCCTGAGTCTTCTCTCTGATCACCTCCTCGTAGGACGGAGGCGGCTGAGGAGGAGAAGACGATGTCAAAACAAACTCATTTGAATACATAATTAGGAAATAACCATTTCCTCACTCGGTACTGAACGCCTCATAGAAATGAAACTCACTCATTCACATTTAACAGGTTCTCCTCCTGCAGGTTAAGGGCTTCATCTTCCCACCAAACCAAGTTATCCTGCAACTAACTAACTAACCTTGAACACAACCGGCTCCATACTCAGGAGTTACCTGCACAGACGGAGGGATCGTGGGTCCCCAGATCTGCGCCGCGGGAGGAGGTGGAGGCGGGAATCCTCCCGAAGCTCCGGGGAACCAGGATGTGGACGACAGCGGCTCAGCGGACAGGATGGTGATCTCCGGTCGCCTAGAAACGACAACAGGAAGTCAGCGACAGAGAAACACACGTATCGATTATTATTATTATTATTATTATTATTATTAAATCATCTGGGGACAAAGAGACCGTTTAGTTGGACACATTTAAAATAAATATCAAATTTAGTGCATCAAACATTATTTTGCATTCAAGTTTGCAAACGATAAAATATTTAAGAACTAAAATAAGAAGACGAAGGCAAGAAGGAGGCAGAAGAAGGAGGAGAAAGAAGAAGGATGCAGGAGAAGAAGGAGGCAGGCAGAAGAAGGAGGCATAAGAAGGAGGAGAAAGAAGAAGGAGGCAGGAGAAGAAGGATGCAGGAGAAGGAGGAAGGAAAAGAAGAATGAGGAGG
>NW_027176361.1:2215064-2372564 GCF_023349555.1 Cebidichthys violaceus
GAGACTAATAAACACTAAATTAACTTCAGAAAAATAAATATAACATTGTTCATGGTGAAACAATTAAAAAAAAGTTAAATTAGAAGGAAATAAAATACGTATAAATACTTAAACCAACGGAGGTTTAAACCTAAAACAAGTCGACAAGTTTAAAAGTATAAATAAGTAATTCTATTTCTCAATAAATAAATTGTATTTTAAAGGCAGCCACAATCAAAGTGTCTGCTACGAGTTCAGATCAGAGAGTCAATATGTAATGTCGGACTAGCTTCCAGGCTAGCTTAAATAATGCTAATATACTAGCTTCCACTAAAAACTGTAGTTTGATTAGTTGTTTATAACTTTAGCTTCTTGCAAATGATGAAACCTAGATAGGTTCCACAAGCAGATGAATTCTCTGGAGTTTTGGATTCGATTCCACAACTATAATATTATTATTTATCAGCATGTTGCTCAACCCTGACGTCACGAGGAAGTCTCTTCAAAAGGACAAAGTCAGCGCAGATAAAGGTCTGTAGAGTCTGCGCTGAAGGCCTGAACCTCTACCCTGTTCATCGGGAAACAATACTTGTAATATTTCAGGTTTTACTGTGTTCTTTCCCCGAGTGCTCGGGTGGTTTAGAGTCCTGCTATCACTTCAGACAGGAGGCGCTTCAATGTTCCCACAGAGGAACCCGGCCCTCGCCTAGAGGTGGGATTACGTCACTGCTCTCGACTCACACACACTTTCTCTCTCACACACACACACACACACACACACACACACACACACACACACACACACACACACACACACACACGAGACCAGCCTTGAAGAGGCGCGTTAAATTATAACCTGTTTGAATGAGACACGGAGACGTTAGCGCTGGTGGCTGAACGTCTCGGCTCAGGCCTGCACCACTACCACCGGGACTCGGTGTGAATTCAAGCCCGCATGTGGGAACTTTGACCCACATCTCCACATGTTGATGCAGGAATTTATGGCTTTGGTTTCAAGCAGACCACACCCACTCCCTCACAGTACGCTTTGCATCTCCTGTAAGTTTCTATTCTTGAAATATTCTCTTGAATTCTGGCCATTTAAAACGTCTAAAACCCCAAGTTTGCGTTCTCAGAACTGCTTGTTTTCTCCACCTGAGAGTCCAAAACCTGGAGATGTGTATTTATACATCATGAAAATAAGACAAAAAACAGCAAATATTCACATTTAAGAAGCTGGAACCAGACAATTCTGCTTTAAAATGTTCTTAAATGACTAATCAATCATCAATATACTTAGAATAATAAACTATTCTTGTAATCTCTGAGCGCTAAAGAACACTTCTATACAAACTTCAGCAATCTACATGTTAAACCAGTATGTTACTGCTGTTTCAGCCCAGTCTACATGTTAAACCAGTATGTTACTGCTGTTTCAGCCCAGTCTACACATTAAACCAGTATGTTACTAGTGTTTCAGCCCAGTCTACATGTTAAACCAGTACGTTACTGCTGTTTCAGCCCAGTCTACACATTAAACCAGTATGTTACTAGTGTTTCAGCCCAGTCTACACATTAAACCAGTACGTTACTGCTGTTTCAGCCCAGTCTACACATTAAACCAGTATGTTACTGGTGTTTCAGCCCAGTCTACATGTTAAACCAGTACGTTACTAGTGTTTCAGCCCAGTCGACATGTTAAACCAGTATGTTACTGGTGTTTCAGCCCAGTCTACACATTAAACCAGTATGTTACTAGTGTTTCAGGCCAGTCTACATGTTAAACCAGTATGTTACTGGTGTTTCAGCCCAGTCTACATGTTAAACCAGTACGTTACTAGTGTTTCAGCCCAGTCTACACATTAAACCAGTATGTTACTAGTGTTTCAGCCCAGTCTACACGTTAAACCAGTATGTTACTGGTGTTTCAGCCCAGTCTACACATTAAACCAGTATGTTACTGGTGTTTCAGCCCAGTCTACATGTTAAACCAGTACGTTACTAGTGTTTCAGCCCAGTCGACATGTTAAACCAGTACGTTACTAGTGTTTCAGCCCAGTCTACATGTTAAACCAGTACGTTACTAGTGTTTCAGCCCAGTCTACATGTTAAACCAATATGTTACTAGTGTTTCAGCCCAGTCTACATGTTAAACCAATATGTTACTAGTGTTTCAGCCCAGTCTACATGTTAAACCAGTATGTTACTAGTGTTTCAGCCCAGTCTACACAGTAAAGGCCACATTTGTACAAATAGCTGCATCAGTCCTATGAGAGATTTAACAGGGATACTACAAATATCACAGAAGTGTTAGAGCCTTGAAGAAGTACTGAGGAGGTAGAAGTACCTTTAAGCTCGCCGACATTACCACAGAAATACTGCAATGCACCATGAAGAAGAAGGAGGCTATATTGTGATTAGAAACGTGTAAATGTGTGCTGTACCTGGTCACGTGTAGTCGGTTTAGTGTTTGTATTTGCAGTGTTGTCTCGTGACAGCTTATGGCTCACACACATATTGATACATTGTATCGATACTGAGAGGAAACAGTTTAGAACAGTCGACATAAAGTCATATTTTGGATGTTTTTTACCTCCGGCGCTCCGTCGAACCACTTGTTCCCTGTTGTCCCTCATCATGTTGTCCTCCTCTTCCTCTGACCGGGCTTCGGCCATTTCTCCCTTCCTTCCTTCCTTCCTTCCTTCCTTCTGTCTCTCCTTCTTTATCCCCACTTTTGGAAAATGGAGCCGGGTCAACACAGAGACATTATCCCTCCTCCTCCTCCTGTTGTTTTATTCGACGCTGAACATGCACCAGCACGAACCTCCCGGGGGCAAGTTCACCCACAACAAACAGCGAAACTTTAAAGCCCCGGACAAACGGCCGTCCCGGGTCGGTTGAACACGCCTCGGCTTCACCGTCTAACGGCTCCAGAGACGCGGAACGGGTTTAAGATTAAAAACAATAACTGTCGCTGTGTGTTTTGAAGAGTTTCTCTCCGAGCTGCCCTGTCGCCCCCCCCACCACCACCACCACACTCCCGGGTCGCGAGCTCTAGATACGGAGCCGCACGCGCTACGGCTGCGTGACGTCACCCACTGAGAGAGAAAAGGACAAAACAATTAGACAGCGAACGAGACTTCCTGAAACAAACCATTTTTATTTGTTTGATCATTTTGGCAGACTTTAATGCGCATGGCACATATTGATGTGAGGTTGTGTGTTTTTATTTATTTATTATGGATGTAGCCAAAAACACAGACTCCCACTGAAATACATTTAAACTACTTATCATTATTTACTATAACATTAAAAACATGCATTCTCTTTTTCCTATTCTCCATCAGATATTTAAATCACATGCTATCCTCCTGGTGTCCACGAGGGGGCGTCGCTGCTGTGTTGTGGAGCACTGCGGTGTTTGATGCAATGCAGCAATGTGCTTATAATGAACATATCTTATTCTGTAAGGAAAACTAGCATTTAGTATACGAAAAAAAACATTAAAAAATAAAGAAGATTAATATAGATGATCAGGACTCAAGTTGTTTAAAATATTTAACCCAGTGAAAATGGAAAATAGTATTAATATAATATATATTTATGGCAGTTTTTAGTGCCCTCCAAGGACATCAAAGCAACTTGTTCAGCTGAGGCACGAGGTAAAATAGTCTTTAACAAGTAAAAGTACAATCATCATCAAAATATACTTAAAGCACTAAAACATGAAATACCTGTTAAGCAGAATGGTCATATTATTGATGTATTCATCACTTAAATGTGAGCTGATGAAGGTGGGATGAGTTATTAATAAACTGTAGTTTTATTTATAATAATACATCGTAATATATTTGTAATCTTCAAAGTAAAGTCAAGCGTTAATTTAAATAAAGTGAAGTAAAAAGTACAATATTTCCCTCTGAGAGTTGAATACAAGTACATCAAAGTTGTACTTCACTTGAGTAAATGTACTTATTTAGATGTTAAGTCACATGTGAGTGAAAAATCTATTAATTAAAATGATTAAATCAGTTGCAGTTTCAATAAGTAGCCACCAGAGAGCAGCACCGACGTCTCTCTCCAGACAGCATTAATACAATGATATATCGTATTGTACTTGTACTGAAACCAGAGTCATAAATCTATAAACTCAACTTTATTAACTTTAACAGACCACCAACAACGTTCATGTCTCAGAATAATAATATCTTCAATTTACGGAAAACTACCGTCATTTTAAAATGTACATTAAACTGCTTTTATGTATTCAGGGAGCAGATTGAGTGTTTTAAAGAGAGATTTTAAACACAATCAAACAAGAATACACAGATTAATAACATTCAAACTTTTCATCATCATATTAATCATTAAAGGGACTCAAATGAAATCATAAAAAGATGTATTAACTGTTAAATTACCATAACTGTTATTATCAAACTGTGTTTTACTTTTTATACAAAATTAAACCTGTTTTTATCAAACAGTGGTACTTTTAAAACCAAATAATAATAATCTGATTCATCACTAAATACTTTTTAAGTTAAATGATGGTACTTATTAATGTAAAAAATGATGAAGACGATGAAGATGAGGCTGGCTATGATACAGATGACGTGTGTTTTAATCTGACGGCAGATTAACGGCTCCCGCTGCGCTGTAACACCAGCCGTTAACCGTTTCACGGTGATTAACGGAGCCTCGTTAACGGTGTGTGTGTGTGTGTGTGTGTGTGTGTATTATTCATAGGGTTGTGAGGACATGTTTACATTATGGGGACTCATCTTTATGTTGGAGACAATTAAAATACATTTGATTAGATTGTTACTGTCTGAATATACTGCAATATTTATGTAATATATATATATATATATATATATATATATTTATATATAGTACACAACTTTATTTATAGGGCACTACATCAAAACAATATACAAAGTGCTATACAGTATATAACTTTAAATTATGACATAACATACCTCCACCTCTTTTCATTAAAGAACAATCCTGACTTACTGTACAGGAGTATAAATACAAATAGCACGGACATATTTAAGTACATTCCTTTTAGGACTACAGTACTCGAGTAAGAGTATCACTTCCCACCACTGATACTCAATATATGTTGATTATGGTTCTACTTTAGCAATCTACTCTTAAATCTATTGTATTTTATTTGATTATATTAGTGTTATATTATGTCTAGTGAATGCTGTAACAGTCACTTCCCTTTGGGACTCATAACATGTCTGTTAATGTATTTAAACATATATATATATTTGTATCCAGGAACTAAATACAACACCTCTGCAACTGTGTTTTATTTTACATTTGTTGTTATTTTGTGAATTGACTCTGAAACATATAAATACAGGTTGAATACATGAATGTAAAGTGAGTTAAACAACCCCGTGTGTGGTTATAAACAGTCTATAACTTACTGTTCAATGTGTTTAACGGTTTGTTTATATCATTAAAACGGTCCACCCTCTCGCTCACTCTTTGGGGGCGTGGCTTCCTGTATATGTGGGCGGGGTCAAGTCGTTGCCTGGCAGCGCAGTGATTGACGGCTGAGCGGCTTACAGCCTCAGGGACGACGAGCAGCCGGTTTACAGGAGGAGACCTCGGGACTCATGAAGGTCTCCTGGACCCCCGACGGACCCTAAACCTCCGCTACGCTCGTTTTTATGCAACAGGAAGTCATAACAACTCACGTCCGTCCAAACATCAAGGTGAGATGTTTAATATATGTATATAACATAAGATATATATAGTGTGTTAAATAATGTCAAACTGTACATTCATGCTGTAATGTCAGAGTTTTATCCACAATAACAGCAGCTGAGTTAGTTAAAAGAATACAAAAGAGAGAATTACACTAGAAAGTACCAAATACTTCAAAAGTAAAAGAATAGAAACAGTAAATAAAGTACAATAGAAACACACTTAAAGCGTTTAGACTGGACTGTGATACTAAAGTAGAACTAAACAGAGAAACTCTTACATAAGAAGCATTGTGTGCTTTTGTAATTAACGCATCCTATCCTCGCATCCTCTTTATTCTATTGACTTTTCAGGTGTGTGTGTGTGTGTGTGTGTGTGTGTGTGTGTGTGTGTGTGTGTGTGTGTTAAGGTGTAGCACGCTCGTGCTCACACTCTTCAGTTCACTACCCTCATTGAACCTGTCTGTGGTGGTGCGTTCAGGGTCAGTAAGAGACTGAGTATAAAACTATAGTTTAATAATATGAATCCAGAAACATCAGATTCAATAGGAACACATTCTACTGATCAATACTTTCATTTATATACATTTACTTCAACGACTGATGTTCTTTGTTGCTGGTTTACACTTGTGTTCATATTTAATATGTTTTTTTAGAAACTGCAAACGTGGAGTTTTTCTGTCTTTGGGGGACATGAACACGTGTGTGAACATGTTGACATTTTAAAGTCAGTGAAGAACTCGGCCGACTGTCCTCATGTGACTGACAGGTTGCAGGTTTGATCCCCTCGCCAGGCTGCCGCAGCGCCCTCCAGCAAAACAGGTGCTTCATTATCAAAATGAGTTGAAAAGCCAATCGGCTAAATGCTGAAATAAACGTGAAAAAACAGGTCAGAAAATCTGTGTGTGTTTAATCCCTGGTTTGTGTGTGTGATGGCATGCAAAACACACACACACACACACACACACACACACACACACACACACACACACACACACACACACACACACACACGGCGGTGCTTTGGGATTAAACATCAGTCATCTCAGATTACTCCTCTCTCTCTCTCTCTCTCTCTCTCTCTCTCTCTCTCTCTCTCTCTCTCTCTCTCTCTCTCTCTCTCTCTCTCTCTCATGGTTAGTGTTTTTGTCTCTGAATTCATCTTTTATTGTGAGGCACACAGAAACAAATTCATAATACGCTGCGGTTGATATAAAATATTGAAAATTCTTACATTTATTCCTAATCCTCGAGAAAACGACTGGACGCCTAAACCCAACCCGAAAACGTCCTCACTCCCAACGTCTAAAAGATGTTCACTTTATAGCGACAACTTGATGATCCAAAGAGGAAATTGGACTGAAATCCAACTGTTTGCCCCCCCCCCCCCCCACACACACACACACACACACACACACACACACACACACACACACACACACACACACACACACACACACACACACACACACACACACACAGATTAGAGGCCCAGATGGTGACGGATGGGTTTGTAAAGTGTAAAGTATGTTTGTATGTGAGCCAGACAACCTTTCACTCATATATCTCCGTCTCTTTCTCAGGACGACGACACTCGTCCATGTCGTCTCCTCGGCAGCTACAGGACAGAGGTACAGTCGTGTTTACAGTAGTGTCCTTTACAGTAGTGTTCTTCACGGTAGTGTTCTTCACGGTAGTGTCCTTTACAGTAGTGTCCTTTACGGTAGTTTTCTTTACAGTAGTGTCCTTTACGGTAGTGTCCTTTACAGTAGTGTCCTTTACGGTAGTGTCCTTTACGGTAGTTTTCTTTACAGTAGTGTTCTTTACAGTAGTGTCCTTTATGGTAGTTTTCTTTACAGTAGTGTTCTTTACAGTAGTGTCCTTTATGGTAGTTTTCTTTACAGTAGTGTCCTTTATGGTAGTTTTCTTTACAGTAGTGTCCTTTACGGTAGTGTCCTTTACAGTAGTGTTCTTCACGGTAGTGTCCTTTACAGTAGTGTCCTTTACGGTAGTTTTCTTTACAGTAGTGTCCTTTACGGTAGTTTTCTTTACAGTAGTGTTCTTTACAGTAGTGTCCTTTATGGTAGTTTTCTTTACAGTAGTGTCCTTTATGGTAGTTTTCTTTACAGTAGTGTCCTTTACGGTAGTGTCCTTTACAGTAGTGTTCTTCACGGTAGTGTCCTTTACAGTAGTGTCCTTTACGGTAGTTTTCTTTACAGTAGTGTCCTTTACGGTAGTTTTCTTTACAGTAGTGTTCTTTACAGTAGTGTCCTTTACGGTAGTGTCCTTTACAGTAGTGTTGTTTACAATAGTGTTCTTTACGGTAGTGTCCTTTACAGTAGTGTTCTTTACAGTAGTGTTCTTTACATTAGTGTTCTTTACGGTAGTGTCCTTTACAGTAGTGTTCTTTACAGTAGTGTTCTTTACATTAGTGTTCTTTACGGTAGTGTCCTTTACAGTAGTGTTCTTTACAGTAGTGTTCTTTACATTAGTGTTCTTTACGGTAGTGTTCTTTACAGTAGTGTTCTTTACAGTAGTGTTCTTTACAGTAGTGTCCTTTAGGTTTCTTGAAGAGCTATTAAGGAATTTGTGGAATGTCCCGAGGAAACACAGGGTGGGACTCGGGACACTTCCCGTCTGCTTGCTGCCGCTGATGACCCTCACTTCCTGTTCCGGGCCTTGACTCTTGTTAGTGTGTAGAGAGACACAGATAGACACAATGATATGAAGACAGAGATGGAGGCTCTGTGTGACGATCAGCAACCTCTTGAGGGGAATTAAATTAAATCCAAATACACAAAACACACAGAAACAAACCCACACTATGTGATACAGTGTGAGGTGGAACAATATTTGTTTGGATAGTTTTGCATGTTTCTACATCTTTATTTTGAATGCATTAGATCATTTGACAAACATTTTGGCAAACTAGCACCTTAAAAAGTTTGAAGAACTAGACTTTGGCAGCTCCTGTTTGCAGTGAAACCATGAATGTTCAGACGACTGTCACTGAATTAGTTTGAAACTGCAGAAAACTTTAAAACGTGACGATTCTCAGGCAAGTTCTGCAGGTAAAAGCAGCAACATGTGTGTGTCATGTCTGTGTGTACAGTTATGACCCAGAGAAGGAGGTGTTTTTAAAGGATCCTCCTGACTTATCATTACTACGGTAATTAGAATAATAATAAAAAGTGTCCACTCTCTCCACCTCCACCTCCTGCAGGCCAACAGCAAGCCCAGGAAAAGAGCCTGATCCTGGGCTGAGAGAGCCAGCTAATGCCCCCCTCCCCCACCATCCACCACACCGATCTGAAACATGCTATAACCACCTGACTGCCAGTCAAAATGATGGCCTCGGTGGTTGTCGGAGGCAACCGGAGAAGGTCTCTGACGCTGAGAGGGGTGGACCCCGAGACCTGTATGATCGTGTTCAAGAACCACTGGTCACAGGTAAACCACCTCATCTACTAATCAATCAGCTAATCAACCAATCAGGGAGACTCTGTCCCTCAGTGTCTTCAGACTGTCCTGTTGTCGTCATACTGGTTGGTAGACATAGTGTGTGTGTGTGTGTGTGTGTGTGTGCGTGTGTGTGTGCGCGCATTACTGACCCAGACTTTGGCCCTTAAACACAGGATCCATTTAGAGACAAGCCTCTCTCTCTACGGCCGCCAGGAAAACACACACACACTCCATTTCTGTGTGTGTGTGTGTGTGTGTGTGTGTGTGTGTGTGTGTTGTCCTTGTCTGAAGCAACTGAGGTCAAAGGTTAACACAAGTCCAGACAGTGAATCACATTCTTCTGCGTCTCTCTCTTTTCATTCATGTATTCGTTCCTCCCACAGCGATCCATTCTCTACTGTATTCTCTACATTTCTTATAGTGATTAATTAAGTCTTTGCTGTTTATAAGTATGAATATTAACGATGCAAAACTAAAATTCCACAGTTGTACACATACTTAATGAATGAAAACATAAAGATTTTGTTTATTTCAGTTGACATTAAACAAAATTTCAAGTGTTTTTTCCATCACAATTTGAAGATAAAAGGAGTTTTTACTCACTGGTTTTTGGATGTCCACATTTAGTTTTTTTTCAGTCGCCATCTTGGTTTTTGGCCGTCGCCATCTTGGTTTTTGACCGTCGCCATCTTGGTTTTTGACCGTCGCCATCTTGGTTTTTGACCGTCGCCATCTTGGTTTTTGACCGTCGCCATCTTGGTTTTTGACCATCACCATCTTGGTTTTTGGCTGTCGCCATCTTGTTTTTTGGCTGTCGCCATCTTGTTTTTTTTTACAATTAACCTTCATGAACAGAAAACACACTGTGAAAAGGTTCTTTTCAAAACGAGTAGGAAACAATTAATTGACTCTATATCTCTTCAACATCGCAAGAGTTCCTCGCACCTAGTGGCCGTAAAAGAAACAGCAGCTCACAACCTTTTAACATGCTGCTCTAGTTGTTGCTGCTTAGTTTGCAGTGAAAAAAACAGAAGTCAAGTTTCCATCCAAATTTAGCGCAAACTTGAAATGAATCTTCAGAAACTCATCAAAAGAAAAAAAGGGTTCCCATTGGCTCATTGGGAGGAACTGTTGGGTTTCATTAAACCATTGCAGAAGAAGAGGCTGAAGACATGATGGAAATATGACATTTATGTTTGTTTCATGTGTCAATCGCTCCACATACATCTGATGTTTTCAGCTCTTTCAGTCAAGTTTAGTTTCTAAAGATCCACCAACTTTTCCTGCACAAACTCCACTCTGTTTTTTGCAGAACCCACTTAACGTTGATGTCCAATGTCCCGTCTCTCTGCAGGTAGTAAAGATCCTGGAGAAACACGAGCCGGGTCGTAGCCTCACCGGCGCGTTGAGCTTCCTCTCGGGTCACGGCGGTGGCGGCGGCCCCGGAGCGCTACGCCTCGGCCCCATCCCGGCCGACGAGGCCAGCGCCGTCCAGAACTACGTGGAACACATGCTCTTCCTGCTGATGGAGGAGGAGGCGGGCCAAGGTAAGAGAGCAAAAGAAAGAAAACGTTCCATCGCGCCACTATTGTGTTTGGTCTCATGCCTGTTTTTGGCACAGGAGGAGCGATGGGTCCAATCCTGGAGTTCGTGGTCGTGGAGGGTGTGATGGAGCGGCTGTTCCTGTGGAGCCTGAGGAGACAGTTCACTGAGGACATGAAGCTGGAGCAGCTCAGGATGTACCAGATGCTTCTATCTCAGGCCAGGCAGCCTCTGCTGCACCACAAGCCGGTTCTACGGCCGCTCATGATGCTGCTGGCCTCCTGCGCCGGAGCTGGGACCGGTGAGTCGGTGGTCCAAAGACGTTTAGGGATTAAACGCTTATGTTTACTACTGTACCACTCTCAGAACTGCCCGTTACGTACATCTCTGGATCGTTGCTCAGAGCAACAATAGGACATTAGGAAGTGCTTTCAAATGCTGCAGGTGTAGCTGGCAACATGTTGAAGCAGTTACCTGGATAGTTAATCACCTGAGCCCCCCCCCCCCTCCTCCAGACAGCGGCGGTGTGGTGGAGGCGGAGCTTGTCCTCCTGTTGAACCAGTTGTGTGTCGCTCTGGTCAAAGATCCCTCAGTGCTGGAGCTGTTCTTCCACACCGGTGAGGACCAGGGAGCCGCCAACTTCCTGCTCTTCTCCCTGCTCATACCATACACACACAGGTATGCACGCACACACACTCTCACACACACACACACACACACACACACACACACACACACACACACACACACACACACACACACACACGTATATATATATATATATATGTGTATATATATATATATAAACCTCTATTCTCTCTCTCGCTCAGACAGGGTTCTGTCGGTCAGCAGGCCAGAGACGCTCTGCTGCTCATCATGTCTCTGTCGGCCTCCGATCCCCGAGTCGCCCTGCACATCGCCGAGAACACGTACTTCTGTCCTGTAAGTGCAGCCAGACGGCGTCACGTCGACGCTCGAGGTCAGATAGCTTGCGTCCTCCGTCTCTAACCCTCGGCGGTTCCTCCCAAGGCGGCCGAGGAGACGACGTCCTCGGCTCCGTTCGTCGAGTCTCACGGTCGTCTGCCGGTCTGGAAATGTCAAGGACTTGTCAGAGATAAGCGCACTGCTAACACGACGAGAGGTTAATATGGAGCTATAGGTTCAGATTCTCAGCTACTGCTTTATTAGTTGCTTTGGCAGTAGATGTGTTCAAACTAGTCTGATAAGAGACTTTAAAATCAAAGTCCTTAAGATTTGATTTAGAAAATCTACTTGAGAAAAAACAAAGGAATCAGAGTTAAGCAGCGTCCGAAATTCCATAATAACATTCTATTTAATTTAATTTGACTTTTTTAAACTTTCATGCCAATAAAGCCAATTTAATTTGATTTAATTTGATTTAATTTAATTTAATTTAATTGAGTTTAATTTATTTTATTTTATATTATTTTAATTTAATTTAATTTAATTTAATTTAATTTAATTTAATTTAATTTAATTTATAAAACCAACAAAAAAATGTCGCTAAAGCATCAATATAAAAAAGTACAGTCATAGTAATATTAACACAACATTGTTATTTGATATATATATATATATATATATATATATATATAATATATATATATATATATATATATATATATATATATATATATATACAGTATTACATTTTTTTTGTGTGTATATTCAATGGAGGAAATGTCGCCACAGACATAATACTGCAAAAATATAAATATTGCAATACTTTCATCAGTTAGCCATCGGATCAATCGCCTTTGTTTTACCTCTTTTGGCAACAGATAAAGACTTGAAATACGTTTATTTAAATGAGAACTTCTTTGAGAACTTTAAATACATGTGAGAACTTAAAGGAGTGTTCCCTCAGCAGAGCTGTGGTTCACCCCACGTTCTGTAGCTGAGCTCAACTGAGTTGATCTCGACAGAGTGTGTGCAACAGTTAAATTCTGTTAACGTGAGGAAGTGTAATGCTGGGGTTAACAGAATAAAAAGGCTTTTCACAGTAAGAGCATTGAAACAGATTTAGTGTTTGTATGAATGAGATGGCTGTTTAAATGAGTTGTGGTGCAGCGGATGAATCCTTTCCTCTATTCATTCATCTCCCCTCTGCATTGTAATCTCATTATCACGAGTTATGTAATAACTAAAGAGCTCATACCGCATCCTCTGGGAGGGCTAGAGAGACGAGGTGAGATAAACTGTACGACCACAAGGCGCTGGGGAAAGAACGAGATAGACAGAAGAAAGAGATAGACAGACAGAAGAGATAGACGGAAGAAAGAGATAGACAGAAGAAAGAGATAGACAGAGGAAAGAGGTAGACAGAAGAAAGAGACAGACAGAAGAAAGAGATAGACAGAGGAAAGAGGTAGACAGAAGAAAGAGACAGACGGAAGAAAGAGATAGACAGACAGAAGAGATAGACGGAAGAAAGAGAGGCAGAAGAAAGAGACAGACAGAAGAAAGAGATAGACAGACAGAAGAGATAGACGGAAGAAAGAGATAGACAGACGAAAGAGATAGACAGAAGAAAGAGAGACAGAAGAAAGAGATAGACAGAAGAAAGAGAGACAGAAGAAAGAGATAGACAGAGGAAAGAGAGACAGAAGAAAGAGATAGACAGAGGAAAGAGGTAAACAGAAGAAAGAGATAGACAGAAAAAAGAGAGACAGAAGAAAGAGAGACAGAAGAAAGAGATAGACAGAAGAAAGAGATAGACAGAGGAAAGAGGTAGACAGAAGAAAGAGATAGACAGACAGAAGAGATAGACAGAAGAAAGAGATAGACAGACAGAAGAGATAGACAGAAGAAAGAGATAGACAGAAGAAAGAGATAGACAAAAGAAAGAGATAGACAGAAGAAAGAGATAGACAGAAGAAAGAGATACACGGCTACAAACTGACAAACCTTTAGAGACGGTGAAACAATAACAAATACATAAATACTATTGAAAGATAAAAAGAAGGTTTTGTTTTGTTCTTCATTTCCTGAATCAGCCATGCTGCTTCCATCACTGCAAGTTTCTGCTTTTACTGTGCGTGTGTGTGTGTGTGTGTGTGTGTGTGTGTGTGTGTGTGTGTGTGTGTGTGTGTGTGTCAGATTTAAGCCCACGTAACCACACTCTGACCTCAATCTTCATGCAGAGAGCAGATTAGTAAATCAGGGTGAGATTGGCTCGTACACAGAGAGGGATTAGTAAGTCTGCACGTGATTGGACGGCTGCCCGATTGTTGGCGAGACTCAAGACTGCAGCTGTTGTTTATGTTTATGTTGTTTATGTTGTTGTTGTTTATGTTGCTTTGCGTACCTTCTTATTCTCTCTTTCATTAAAGGAATAGTTTTGCATTTTTTGGGGAATACACTTATTTGCTTCAATGCAGAGAGACAATTGATACCGCTCTTGTTTTCTTACTGTAAATATAAGACGACAGTCGGTTAGCTTAGCTTAGCATAAATACTGGTTTCCCCCTGTTTCCAGCCTTTATGCTAAGCTAAGCTAACCACCTGATGGCTGTAGCTTCATATTCACTGTGACACAATGTTAAACTATTCCCGTAACGGACCTGTTAATTCATTAATGACGTTTGAATTAATCAATGAATCACTGACTCGCCTCTTGTTTAATATCTGCTATTTATGGAAAGAACGTCACTAATCTGCACTGCAATTTCATTTCCACATAAGCCTGTGTGTGTTCATGAGAGAATGTTTGTTTGTGTGTGTGTGTGTGTGTGTGTGTGTGTGTGTGTCTACAGGTGCTGGCCACAGGTCTGTCCGGTCTGTACTCGTCTCTTCCGGCCCGGCTGCAGGTTTACAGCGAAGACTGGCACTGTCTGGACCAGGCCGACTGGCAGCAGGTAACCGTGATGACCACACAGTGAGTGAGTGACTGTGAATGAATGAATGAATGAATGAGTTTGGATCTGATGATGGCGATAGATGAAAAGTTAAGGAGTTGAATGTGTGAACTAAATTTCCTCCTGAAGTTGTTGAGATTATTTCACTCAAAACCACATCATTTAACCTCATGGTGGCGCTAGAGGAAAAAAATCACAGGATCACTAAAGTCAGTAGGATTCATGAATGAACATGAATGTTTGCACCAAAAGTCATGTCATTGCATCCAATAGTTGTTGAGATATTTCAGTCTGAAACAACCCAAAAGATTGTTTCCCAGCATTTATTTGCTCCTGCAGAAGAATATCTATACAACCAGTTAGTTGCCCTCTGGTCTCTCTTTCTGCACCTCTGCTCCCAAACTAGAATAATAAAGAATAGAATAGAAATAATAGAATTTACACGGGGAAACGGATGGCAAAATGTCTGCGGCGCTACGTTGGATACACGACACAGGGCGTCATTGCACCAGCAGGCCTGAAACGTGAATGAATAAATCAAAATATGAATTAAAGAAATAATTAAAAGACTGATCGATGACGTCACTCCTACCTGGTGTTTGGGTCCACAGGTTCCAGCTCTCGTCCACTTCCTGCACTCCCTGGACTTCTGCAGCGCTGTTACCAAGGTAAAGCACACACACACACACACACACACACACACACACACACACACACACACACACACACACACACACACACACACACACACACACACACACACACACACACACACAATGATTGATGCTACAGCCAGCTGTCCGTCTCTCAGGTGGCTCATCCCTCCATCCGGTCTCAGCTGCTGGGCTACATCTACAACGGCTTCCTGGTGCCGGTCCTGGCTCCTGCTCTGCACAAGGTACGAAGAACTCGTTTCTATCGGCTACACCGTGTTGATCGCCGACGCTGAATGGGTCCGCATGTTTGAATGAGGCTTTTATTTTGAAGTCCTCTTTAGATGTAGTTCAGTTTAGTAGATGGAGAACAAAAAGGTGTTCAAAGAGACAAAGATCCTCTGAGCAACAAACTTTCTCATTGGTGAAAGAAACTGGAAGCTTAGATTTAAACAGGAACAACTTCCTGTTTCAGTGTTCAAGAGTTTCACAATAAAAGCAGCCGAGAACCAGCTGGAATTCAGAATTCAGAATATCAGCTGAACTAATCACAGTTTAAGCCTCTTTAAATCAATATCTACAGTTTAATAACATGTCTGTTCTCATCTGTTAGAAGAGTAAAAGTAAAGAAGCAGCACATGAATTAAACACTTGTGTGTTGACGGTCAGCTGACGGTGGAGGAGGTGATGACCACCACGGCCTACCTGGATCTGTTCCTGCGCTCCATCTCAGAGCCCGCCCTCCTCCAGAGCTTCCTGTCCTTCATCCTGCTGCACGCGCACGACAACGTGCACATCCTGGACACGCTGGTCAGCAGGGTCAACACGCCTTTCCAGGTAACGCGCTTCTTCTTCTTCTTCTGTTTCTTCTGCTTCTCCTTCTTCTTCTGTTGCTTCTTCTTCTGTTTCTTTTGCTTCATTTTCTGCTTCTCCTTCTTCTGCTTCATCGTCTGCATCTCTTTCTTCTGCTTCTCCTTCTTCTTCTGCCTTCTGCTTCATCTTCTCCTTCTTCTGCTTCATCTTCTCCTTCATCTTCTGCTTCTCCTTCTGCTTCATCTTCTGCTTCTCCTTCTGCTTCATCTTTTGCTTCTGCTTCTTCTTCTCCTGCTTTTCCTTATTCTTCTTCTATCTCTGCTTCTCCTTCTGCTTGTTCTCCTGCTGCTTCTTCTTTCTTCTTCAGTTTCTTCTTCTTCTTCATCATGATCATCTTCATCACCTCTTCATTATTCATCGATCCTAATGAGATGAACCTTTGAACCGTTTCTGTGTCCTTCAGTTGGGCACGGTGTCGCTGGCTCTGTTCAGGACTCTGATTGGTCTCTTCTGTGAAGACGTGATGCTGCAGCTGGTGTTCAGGTCAGTCTCTCTGAACGTAGAACACAAACACGAGGTATTAGATGTTGGTTCATCTGTGAGAAGAGAACCAATGGTGCTCGTTCTACCGTAGAACGTATTCAAGTGTTTCTATTACGCAAACACCCACACAACTACGGCTCCCAGCATTCATCAGAGCGACTAGCAGTTGCATTGGGTCTTCATGATCTCTTTCGGCAGTGATGCATGCTGGGACTGAGCGGCGTCCGTCTGTCCTCAGGTATCTGATTCCCTGCAGCCACCTGAGCGGGAAGCAGCGCTCGTCCCTAAAGCGGAGGGACTGTTGCTCCTCCGGCGCCGCCTCCTTCCTGCTCCTCTTGCCCTCCTGGTCTCCCGGGAACCTCCTCACCGTTACCACAGGCTCAGAGCACATCCACTGGCCCAAAGGAGCAGGTCGGCATCATTTACACGTACACATGTAAGTACTTTCTCAACACCTATCCTATCCTATCACGCTAACTTTAACCTTTCTGTCTGCGACAGATCTGTCAGTATCAGACAGCGTTGGTTACTGTCGGGGCTCAGACTTTCTGATGGATGTGAACTACCTGCACTACCTCTGGGACGCCCGCCAAGCCATCTCCATCGCCCTCAGGTTAGTGCGTCCTCACCTCCCCCTGGACCTTTTGTTTAGATGATTGGAGTCATTAATGGTCGTTATTTCGTAGTTTTGGCCATATTTTTGTTGTTGGCATAACATATTATGTTTCATTCTGGAGACACAGTGATTCCTCATCAGACTTGTGGCAGACGAAACATTGAGTTCTGCTGGGCATTCTTTGGTATTACATTTTTTGGGAAGGATTGAATCACAGTCTGTACACCCATTGGTTTGTGGACTGTCCTTTTAAGGCCTCATGGAGACACTAGAGGGAAAATGAGGGGATCGCTAAAGTCAGTAGGATTCGTCCTCTTGGGGACTTGAATGTTTGGACCAAATTTCATGACAATGCATCCAGTTGTTGTTGAGATGTTTCAACCAAGACAAAAGTGGTGGATTGACAGACAGACGATCCGTTCATCCAGATAAGATATTATTTTTTATGTCCAGCATCTTCAGTTCTGATGAGTTTTTGTTTTGTCTGCAGCGCTTGTCGTCTCTGGTCGTCTCCGTATGACGGGACCGACTCTCCACCTCAAGACTACCGATTGGACACGCCCGGGGACGACATAGAAGACGAGGACGAGATCGTACGGCGAGTCAACAATGACTCCATCTACTCGCCTCTACTAGCCCTCTCTCCAACGCCGTCCTCCTCAGATCCCGTCTCCACTGGTAACCAGGCAGGACGAGCCTGCTCCGCCCTGGAGCTGGAGTGGGACGACATTTTCGCAGACGACGATCCCTCCTCGCCAGCGTCGACGGACGCGGCACTAGCGATCGGCGGCGTGACCGCGGAGGTCGACAGATGCGTCTCGACGCCTCAACACATCCAAGAAATGCGACGCACCGCGACCAAGCTGGTGCGTGGCTCGTATGTGGAGGAATCCGAGTTCGAGGACGATGTTCTGGTCTATAATCTAGTCGCCCAGAGGGAAACGAAGGCGGCCATTTTGGAGCGAATCATGGCAGCGAACCGGCGGGCACGTGGGGGCATCTCGAACGGCCAGCGGGTTTCGACAGCGGTGGCGACGACGACGATAACAATGTTAACGACAACGGGGAAGACCGTCATTGAAACGGTCAACAGCATAATGTCGACGAGGAGGAGGAGCGAGGACGGAGGGAAAGAGATGGGGAGAAGGAAGGAGGAAGGAGAAGATGAGATAAAGAGAATGGATGTACAAGAAGGTTTTACCAACGGCTTTAACGCTAAGAATCATATAATCGACGAATGCGATGATACGGTCGAAGACAACGATTCATTTAAGCAAAACCTGAGTGACGCCAAAGCTACTGTCAATCGCAAACATCGCAAAACACAACATCCCACGCCGTGTTTAGCGACTTTACCCAATGGCCACACTGAATTTGAGCCATGTGACCCTTTGGCGACCGATGCAAAGCCTCCAAGTCCGCCTGGTAACAGAGTCGCCAACAACGATGACTTCCTGTCCCGATACCACGAGCTCATGCTCTCTTTAGGGGTGGAGCCGGACTGTGACGACGTCACAAACGACATCAACACTTTCAGGAGGCGTGTGCGAGCGCTGAGGCAAAAACTAGAAGAGGAGGAGGAGTCCTTTTTTAGCTCCTCGTGGGATGACGGAGAGGAGGAAGAAGGAGAGGAGGAGGCGATGGAGGAAGAGGAAGGAGAAGAGAAGATGAGTAGCAGTAAGAAAGGCAGCAGGAGGCATGGAGTTCCCTTTACAGGTCCGTTCATCAGCGTGCTGTTGTCCCGCCTCGAGAACCTCCTGGAAAACTCCATCGCCGTGAACCTTCTGGTGACGGGCATCCTGGCCCAGCTGGCGTCGTACCCGCAACCTCTTCTGAGGTCCTTCCTGCTCAGCACCGACGCTCACGACCAGCCCAACGTACGCACGCTGCACCAGGTAACATCCACACACATCTCATGTACGTCTGATGCCCATGTTTCAGGCCTCTAGATGATAACGACGCGGAGCCTTTTATTCCCGTAGGTGTTGGCGTCGGTGCACGCTCAGATTGAGCGCTACGTGGCGGCCAGGCCAGACTTCCCCTCCCTGATCACTCAGGCCTGGAGGTTCCTGTTGGCTAAAGACCAAGACAGCAAGTTTAGAGGTTAATGAACACTCACACACACACACACACACACACACACACACTTCAACGCACACAGACGGGACATGAAACCGGCCCAGCTGGAGGTTTTAGTGTCGGAATAAATCTCTGAGGTAATTGAAGGAGAAGTTACAGAAGCAGTATTAATGTGTTTATTATGGGAGATATGTTAGTTTGCTTTGAAATAGTTAGATCAGAAGATCTCATTCTGTGTTCACGTTAAATATGAAGCTACAGTGACGAGGCGGTTAGCAGGAACTCCAGAAAGTTAATGCTCCCAAATCAGGCGGCAACCTCCGGTTCTGCCGATTGAAGCCAAAGCGGAAGTGTCTTAAAGCTGCATTCTCTCTAGTGTCCACCAGGGGGCGACTCCTCTGGTTGTATAGAAGTCTAGTCTAAAATGACTCTACTTCTCTCTTGATTTATTCCCTCAGTAAACATTGTAAACATGAGTTTATGGTCTCAATCTCTAGTTTCAAGTCTTCTTCAATACAGCATGATGTTCATTTAGTACATTATGCTCCATTTAGAGTCAGACAGACCATAAAGCAGGGGATGATTTAGGGGCGGGGCTACACAGTGATTGACGGGTCTCTACCAGAGACGTATACAGCGTCTCCACAGTTGGTCGATCGTTGTCTGAAGCCGTCTCTGTCACGTTCGTGTCCCAGAGTGCCTCCAGTCTCGGGGCGGCGACATCATCCTGGACCCGTCTCTCCCCAACGGCTCCGTGAGGACCGCGCTGGCCCTGCCTCCTCTCGCCGTCCTGCCGCCATGCCCTCCCATCCCCCCTCAAGCCAAGAGCCGAGTGTTCGCCATCGTCCTGTTCGCCGAGTTCCTGAAAGAGCTGGCCGCCATCGCCCAGGAGCACAGCGTCGCACTTGAATGCACCGCGGAGGAGTGACTCACCGCCACCCCGTACTGCCAAGCACAAAACATGCAACACAAATGATATTACGGTATATTTACATGTACAGTATGTTTATATTTCTAGCAGTACTTGAATATTTTCCCCGTGTGAATACGGATGGTATTTATATGTTGACGAATATTATTATTTTGAAGAGAAATCAAGTTTTCTATATATTTGTGGGATCAGTGCAAATACTTTTCTACACTGTTTTCTGAAATCTTTGCACTTCTTGATATGGAACAAATGTTGGTTATTTAAGAGTTTTGTTATTATTTAGTTTTATGTGGCGGCCATTTTAAATCAACCTCATACGAGCATGAAAGTAAAAGTAACCTTAATCAAACTTTACAGCAGATGTTCTAAACATTTATCAACGCGTTAACTGGTCTTCTAGCTATAGCTGCTCAGGCTAAAGGTTTGGAAATTAAATTTGGAAATTTAGACGCAAACCAGATGTCATTCTAAATGTTACATTCGTATAAAACTGAATCCCTCATTTAAATGAATGTTGATCCTTTAACAAGCTACTTCCTTCTTGTTGCTCCAAAATGTCTTCCTTTGTTTTAGTGCAACAGCACGCAGTTTCACAAGCGTGGAGGGAACTACGGTGGCCTTCAGGTCACGTAAAAACATGAGTCTCTCTCTCTCTTTGGTTTGTCCTTTGTGGGCTACTGTAGAAACGTGGCGGTGCAACACGGCGGACCCCGCCTCCCGCTTCCAATGTAGATATGAAGGGTTTATTCCAAGCTAACGAAAACACAAGGATTCTTAGTTTCAGGTGTTTGTACACTGAAAACTATTATATTCTTATATATTCTGATAATAGATCCCCTGAAATGATACACACTGGTCCTTTAATTTAATGTCTGGATTTTAAACAAACCAAACTTTATTTTGTCCCTCCTGTTGTGTTATTGTGCGTCTTTAGAAAGAAGCTGCTTCACCTCAACCTTTGAGCACATGAGTCCAGTAACTAGTCCGCACTAGTTGTAAACTATTTGTGGATTTTTACAGCACTTTGAACCGGATGTATGACGTTTTAATACTTAAAATGAAAAAGATGAAAGGGGCGG
This sequence comes from Cebidichthys violaceus, assembly GCF_023349555.1. Lineage (NCBI taxonomy): Eukaryota > Metazoa > Chordata > Actinopteri > Perciformes > Stichaeidae > Cebidichthys > Cebidichthys violaceus. The sequence goes on from NW_027176361.1 coordinate 2,236,363, forward strand.
AGCATCTGGGATTGAACAACCTGTTTATGTTCTCCTGTTGTGTCTTTATCTGCTCACACACACACACACACACACACACACACACACACACACACACAGACACACACACACACACACACACACAGAGTAATGTCAAAGCCTTACTTTAACCGACGCTGATATTTTAGTGTAAGAAACCAAGATGCAAAATAATGAAATTAATCTAAATTCTTATGCAATTATCAGATGTTGATTTTTCTCATTTGCACTTCTATCAATGTGCTTTTCATTGTTTTTAGTGTGAAGTGTGTGATTTGTCTGTGCTGTGCTGCGTTCAGGTCGAGTGGGAAATCAGACAACGTTCAACAAATACAGTAGAAAATACTTTTCTTCTCAAAAGACCAAAAAAAAAAAAGTTACAGCAACTGCTTTTACCGAATTTGAAGCGAGGACAGCCTCACACTACCGGCCTCTCTGCACAGCGCACACTGTGTCTCCATCGGGACGTTATGGGATGTACTGCTGTGTGTTGATGCTGCCACCTGCTGGTGAGGCACAGCTAGGCCACGTTTCTTCTCTTCACTGTCTCTCGTCTCTGCTTTTGGAATAAATTATTGCCAAAATGACGTAAAAATAATAAAACTGATTTTGACAATCTGATTTTCAGAGAACATCTTGCAGACGTGTTTTATTTGTTTCTTGTTGTATTCGTTTTTAATTTAAAAGGGTTCATAAATGTATTTGGCTCCTGTCCAAGTTTGTGATGAACTGAAGGACGAAGTGTTTCCTTTATGTGTTGAGAGAATCCTCCTACTTCTTCTTCAGATAAATTAACTCTTTAAAAAGCCTCTTAGATCAGCTGGACAATGCATCGTCACGAAGCTGTTTGTTCTCTTCAGAGAGACGAGGTTCTCACAGGACAGAGACGCTACAAACATCTATAGAATACGATGCATTGATGTAGATCAAATGAGATGTGCAACATACACATTAATGCAGCAGGAATATTGATCCAGAAACATCAGATTAAATAGGAAACAATTTTACTGACAGATCTTTACCTACAAGTAAGATTTGAATGCTGGAGTATTTTCACAGTGTGGTATTAGTACTTTTACTGCAGTAAAAGATCTGCTGTCTCTCGGGTCCAACACTCTTTGAGATAAGTATTTCAATATGCGATCAAAAAGATATCAGCTAAGACGACAAGTCAGTCTCCTCTTTGAGAAACTGTGGTGAGCTAGTTCCTGTGTTGGTAGCCTGAGTATACTGACATTCAGCTTACGTAGACGTGAGGGCACCGACGGCAGAGCTCGGTAAACTTTGGTGTTTTTCAACGTTTGGAGAAGAAGAAGAGGACAGGAGGTGATGATGAAGCTTTACCTGCTGATATGGGTTCTTGGTGAGTCAGAGAATGAACTGTGTTTGCTCTGAAATGTCTCTGCTTCATTGTAACTCAAGGGTTTTATTTTAGTCTGGATCAGTGAGGTAAATCTGAAATATATATATATATTTTTTATCTGACTTTTTCATTGATTGATTTGATTTAAAAACAGTAAACCAGTAACCAGTTCATGCACTGGTTGATATTGTGCACTTTTTCTCTTCCATAATACGTCATCTTTTAGACTAGACGAAAGAGAACATTTTTATTTTACTAAAATAAACTTACCATCACATAACGCCTCATTTACATATTTAAACATGACATTTCAGAAAACTTGATGTGAGTGATGAAGTGGTGAAGTTTGATGGTGATATCTACTAGTTCATGTTGTGACCCTCTTCACCTGGAGACTCTTCTAAATGTCTGGACTTTAACTAAACTCTCTTTAAAGGAGCTTTTCTATCAGTGGAGTTTTTCTCACACTCTGATCCAGAAATCTCCACTTCAGTAGTTCTGACATCCACCAAACTTCACACCTTCAGGAAATAGGATTTCCTGGAAATAGATGGAAATACATTTTTTTATGGCTGTTTTTATGATATCCAAAGACATATCAAAAATGTACTCTTTAAAAACTTTTGACTCTAACATCTTTATCTAATGTTCCGATTTATGTTCTGGAAAAACAAACTTCTCACTTATCATGTCCTTTATCTTTGATCTAAAATGTGATCATTTTCTTTTCGGGGAATTTCCATTGAAGTACTCAAAACTTACGTAATAACTTATTCTTCCTGTGACAAGCGGTAATAAGCAGACATGCCTTGTATTGAGAGGTCACAAATAAAAAAAAGCTTACAAACCACAGTTTCTTGTTGCAATTTTAACAAACTGTAATTGCTGTTCCTGTAGGTGCTGCAGCCATTTTATTAAGGGGAGACGATGATAACGATAACTGGGATTTTCCAGAATCTGGCAGCGGTGAAAGCTACGACCTATTCATACCTGAAGACGTATTGAAACTCACACCGCCATGGCTAGTTAAAAATGACTCGTTCTCTCGTTCTTCCTCAGGTAACCTCAATCTCATTTGTTTTATTTATGTTACCGCTATGGTAACTAACGTATGCTTCTCGTTAGCCGATCCATCCAACTCTTTAAAACAGATTTGGGGGATGTTTACAGTCCAGCAACAGCAATCAAACAGCCAAAGAAAAGAGATAGTGTTACGTTTGACAAACATATCGGTTCATCTTCATCCCTAAAAATCTTTCTCCGGTAAAGTTGAAAACAGAAACAATAAAGTTTTAAACAAAATCAATCCCCTGTTTTGCTCATCCAAGTATGTTCTTCTAAAATAAGCTTCCAAACAAGGCTCACGATTAAACAACATCTTATCTTATTTTGTATCATTATTCTTTATCATAATGTAATGCAAGTGCTATCAAGCTAACTGGGGACAAGCAGCTAATTGATAGAGGAAGTGATAAGCCATACGTCGAGATGTGGATTGTAACGGTGCAGAGTTTAGGGTGGCGGATGGGTGTTTTACGTGCCTAATCTTGAACCATAATAGTTTGTTTGGCACAGTTAAAAAATGTTGGTACTGGACATAAATAAACAGTGTTTTATCCGAATACTCCAAAATATACGTTATATAGTTCATACATAGTACAAACTTTAGTTTAAAATAATTCCGACACGAGGAAAATACTCCAAATTTAGACAACCATAAATTTAATTTGCCACATGAATTTGGCCCGAGGTTTCTAAACAGAGGTAGCTATCGTAGCATATTAGCGTTGCACTTTTTTTTTGGCTTGCTAGTGCGTTAGCTGTTAGCTTACCAGCTCCTAGAGCCAAAGATGGGTAAACCTTGCTGTGCCACTTTCGGGTGTAACTGGGCCTTTTATTCATTCATAACTTGTTCTGTAACTCATGTTGTTACATCTTAATGGCTCACCTGTCGTCTCTCTCTAGATGCAACAAACACCACCAAGGACTCCTCCACCACAGCTAACCTCCACCCGCTCTGTCTGGTCCATGTTCTCTTGGTTCTGTTCATGTCAGCATATTAAAATAGCATCTTCTTTGATGCTAGACAGAGTGAATACACCTTTATCTCTGAATCTCTCTATTTTTTCCAGCCAGGATATGATTGTTTGCATTGCTTGCTGGAGTTATTGCAATGTGTCTATACATGCAGATGATGCTGCTCATTATCTTTAATTAAGCCTCTGATATACATGGTAAAGCAACTATAATCAAACGTTTTCAAGGAATTTATGAGCAAAAATGTATGATCAATAAAGTGTGTTATAATCAATAATGATAACGTTTCTATTTTGTGGATTTCAATAGAGCAGGTTCATTACTTTTGGGTACTGGAACAAATTTCAGTGTTTATTATTATGGTTTTTACTTCACTACATTTTCTTAAGTTATTTTGCAAATTAATAATGATTCAATGTAAAATACAAGCTTCAATTGCAAAAGAAGAAATACTGTACAAAAATTTAAACTTTTAGGAATTTAAAGTTGACGGCACAAAACATTTTAGTACTAATCTATCCAAATGGAAACAAAAAGATGAAAAAAATGGAAATATTAGTCCAAGTTTACTGCATTCTATGTCTATCAATATTTCCCCAAAAAAAAGAAAAAAGGTCATAACAACGCCACAACGTAGCGCCACAACGTAGCGCCACAACGTTATAACTGGAAGTACTGGAAATAACAACCGTCCTTAACATTCTATGTTATGTAACGTCACGTAACACGTACAACAGGATCACATAACAAGCGTAAAAGGCAACGTTGACTTTTGAATTCACACAGGAGAGAGCAAGAACAGCTCCTGGGTGAAAGTCATTTGTTTGTTTTGTGGTATTGTTGGTTTTACTAGGATCTGATTACCTCTTCCAACCAATCAAACTCCAAAATCTAAATTTTTAAACCAAAATCAAAGTACACTGGTGCTACTGTGGACATCACATCTTATATGTTTGGCCAGTTATCCAAAGATAGAAAATAAAACATCAAACCTAAATGTTTCATTTATCATTTTCTCAACTTGTAGAGAAGTAAGACATTCTTAGGCTGATCTAAAATAAGTCTGCCATTCTTTGATATATAAAATGTAGTTGCAGGGTGTCATGATGCCGTTTGACTGCCCTGTATGTTGTGGCTTCAAACATGACAATGTGAGAATTAGTACTTTGCAGGTCCTACTGATGTGCTACTGAGGTAGGAAGCCGAAAACTGAGCTAGCATCCTGTGTCAATCTGGAGCCAGCGCTGCGGTTGATTACTCAGTTCCTGAATACTGACAGATACCGAGAGAGAATAAGAGGGTAGAGAGACATAGAGAGTGTAGTAGAGAGAGAGAGAGAGAGGGTGGGTCTAGATGTTGAGACAAAGAGGGAGGAGAAAGGAAAGGTTAGGGTAGAGAAAAAAACATACAGTAGGCGGAAAGTACCAGACATAAGACTCCCAGCTTGTTACATACGGACGCTTGGTCAGAACGTCACGTTTTTAACTGAATGTGTACTCCAATAGACTTCATCCATTATCTTCCTCTTATCCGGTATGTTTTCCAGGGTCTTCCTGGGGAACCCAAGGCGTTCCCAGGCCAGACAAGATATATAACCTCTCAGAATCTACCTCGGGACCTATTACCTGATGGCCATGCCAATCTCTAAAGGGAGGCATCCAGGAGGCATCCTAATCAGATGTTGAACCACCTCAGCCGGTCCCCTTCGCTGCGAAGGCACATCGGCTCTACTCTGAGCTCCCTCCGGCTGTCTGAGCTCCTCAACCTTACCTCTAATGCTGAGCCCAGCCCCCCAAGAACGAAGCTCATTTCAGCCATTTGTAATGTGCCGGTACCACAAAAACAATCCCCATTGAATGTGGTTGATGAGTCAAACAAACACAGGACTTTCAACTCAGGTTGTGTTCGAAACTGTGTTGTTGAGTTATTACTAATCTTTAAGTGGTTTTGAGGCCTAAACCTAAGTTTACGTACTCATTTCAAGTCCAACCACGATGTTTTTCCTAAACTTAACAAAGTGGCTTTGTTGCCAAAACATAACGTTGAATCACGTCGAAAACTTACTCCTCATATTTTGCGTGATTTCCTACAAAAGTTCAGCAACACATCTTGTTCAGAAGAAGAGCGAGAATAAAGCAAAGATGGGAGGCAAAGTGTGAGTCGTGGGTGGGATGAGAGACACAACAAGAGAGAAGAGAGGGGGAGGAGGTTGAGAGAGAGAGAGCAAGAGCGAGAGAGAGAGAGAGAGAGAGAGAGAGAGAGAGAGAGAGAGAGAGGAAGAGAGATCACAAAACGAAGTGAGAGTAGAGGTAGAGGAAGAAAGTTTGTGGAAAAAGGAACAAAATAAAGACGACTCACAGTCAACAGCCTTGCGGATGATCATTCACCATCTTTAAGAAGATATTTTTAGAGAGAGAGAAGTAAATTCGTCACCACGATGAAGTCGTGGAGTCGCCTCTGCTTCCTTGGTGAGTTCAGATCAAACTGCGTCCACCTCAGACTTTAAACTCTTGTTGACTTTTGTTGCTTTTCAGAGTGATATGTTACAGGATTTTTTTTATTTATTTATTGATTTAGACAAAATTTTGCATGCCGATCTCCCGCGCTCACTCAACCTCCAAAAATTCAAAACTTTCAAGGCTGGAGTTCAGACTGTTTTCACACCCGTTGAATCAGACGCAGCAGAAGCCTTGTGGTTTCACTGCTGATGGGTGTTGATTAAAGAAGCTGTGGTCTAATCTCTAATCTGGCTGCTCCCACTGCCATCCGTTGAATTTACCAAAACTTTCAAGGCCTTGACTCAGTCTCAAATCTACACTTGAATGTCCTTAAATTACTTTAAGGTTCATTCAGGACTCAAGAACGATCAACATATGCAGGAAGTAATGTGGAGCACACTAATGCTTTGATATAAGGGGATATAAGAGTGACTAAAAGGGAATTTTCAGGAAATTACAAAGCAAAACAGAGTAAATTATTAATTTTAAACCATTTCCACATAATTTGTCTTTATGTTCTCTGACTTTTCTTATCATTACAACATTTAATCTGCCTAAAATGTGCAAAAAACATGCAGGTATTATTGCCCAATTTATTGATGTTCCCTATTCATCATGAAACTAAAAACATCTAAATATATATTCATTTTTTAAAACGATGGGACGCATCAAGCAATCATTAATTCATTCATTAATCGTATTAATCAGATTTGTTCGGCCACAGAAAATATGAGACAGTGTGTAAATAATAAGTATGTTGCTTGCAAATATGGGGCATAAAAAATGTAATGCATCACATATTAAAATATGAAATAAATCAGATGTTAATAGACGATCAAGCTCCAGTTTCCAGATCACCAAGCAGCAGACAGAGCAGAGGTCAAAGTAGACAGAATAAAGTGTTTTTTTCACACGTGTGAAAACTTGTTGCAGCTGCAGATCTGTGAAGTAAAACCACCACCTTCAACAAGTTGACCCGTCAACTACCACAGAGTATATGTGCAGAAATCTGTTGTCGGGGCTGACACGCCTTTAGCTTACATTAGCCAGAATTTGGGTGGTTAATATGAATGAAAACATTTGCAGTACAAAGTAAAACATCATTTGTTTCATGTTTCTCCCCTAATCGTTCTCTCTTTCTGCTTCAGTTCTAGCAATGTCTTCAATTTCCAGAGGACAAAATAAAACTACTGTTCCTCCAGGTGAGTGGGTGTGGGGTCAGTGTAAAGTGTTTATATATATATATATATATAACAAATATATATATATATATATATATATATATATATAACAAATATATATATATATATATATATGTATACAGTATATACCTTAATATATACATTACATATTAAAGTGAGATACACAAGTCTTAAGGCAGCCTTGTCGTTGAGCAGGCGGCAACCTCTGGTTCTGAAATGTGAAGCCAGCATTAGCTTAGCTTGTAGTTAGCTCCACCCCCTCACCAAGATGTTCAACGGCAAAAAAACAAGAAGGCAACGACCAAAAACCAAGATGGCGACAGCTAAAAACAAGGGTGGCGTCGGCCAAAAACCAAGATGGCAACGAACAATAACCAAGATGGCGACGAACAATAACCAAGATGGCTACGAACAATAACCAAGATGGCTACGAACAATAACCAAGATGGCGACGAACAATAACCAAGATGGCGACGAACAATAACCAAGATGGCGACAAACAATAACCAAGATGGCGACGAACAATAACCAAGATGGCGACGAACAATAACCAAGATGGCGACGAACAATAACCAAGATGGCGACGAACAATAACCAAGATGGCGACGAACAATAACCAAGATGGCGACGGCGTAAAACAAGGGTGACGACAGCCAAAAAACCGAGATAGCGAAGGACAAACAAAACCATGGCCAATGTGCCGAACTAAAGGCTTCAAAACAGAAGTCCACAAACCAATGACTTCCCTTCTTACATAGAGTCTTGAACCACTTTGGGAACCACCATGTATTGTTCTGCCCAGTCCTGAAATGTGAATGTATTGTCAGATAATATCTTAATGTGCTGTGTTGTATTAAGCATGTTGGGCTCTGTTCTGTGTTTCTGTTGTCCCGTCACCGTCTGTCTCTGAGTCACAGCCATGGGGACAGGGTCCACCACATCCTGGATCGGTCCTGTATTGGTGTTGCGTGAGGAGACGTGATCTCGGGGCCTCAAAGTCTGATTCTGTGTGTGTCTTTCACGTCTAATACAGCTCCTGTAATAGCCAGCCCTACCCCACCCCCGTTATCAGTGAAAACTCAGAATGAAACCGGCACCACGCTGCCCTCCTCGTCTCCTCAGAGTCAAACATCAGCCAACGCAACAGACCTGCCTACATCAGTCTTTACGGTAACAGCCGACCTGAGCCCGTTACCCTGTAGCATGTGACCACCAACGACAACTTTGACGAATGAAACCAACTTCAATCATGTTTAAATTGAGCTAAAAGAATCCCAAACACTAGCACTGCCCTTTAACAACAGTGGTGGAAAGTAACTAAATACATTTACTCACGTACTGAACTGGTACAAGTTTAATTGAGTATTACTATTTTATTGAACAGATTAATTATGATGTATTATTATAGATAAATAAGATAAGACATTATTGGTCCTCGGGGGGAAAATTTACAAGCTACTCATCAGACAATGTTTATAAAGTAATACATCTTAGCTGCTCCACTAAAGTATTTAAAACACAATAATATAATATAAATATATATTATTCTACATAATGAGTGCTTTTACTTTTGGTCCTTTAAGTAAACGTGTTGTTGCTTTTACTAAAAGTTGTACTGCAGTATTTAAACAGTGAGGTGTTGCTACTTTTACCACTGCAATAGCACTCCTCCACAGTTTAAACGCAACACATTTAAAGCTGACTTTACACGACTTCCACCGGTCACTAATACGGTAGATGTCGGCCGGTCGGTTACGTGACGCTTTGATCGTCTTTTACAGACTGAAGGAGCGGGAACATCAGGTACAGACGGCCCGGTTCAGACGATAACAGCGGAAGTCAACGGCAACACGGCGGCACAGACGACTGCCGGTTACACCGGTAAAGCGACGATGACGGCCAGCACCTCATCAATACCAGGTACCTGACATGGTGCAGATGCAGAAGGCCTGCCGTGCCTCAGTCTGTCTTCCTGTGTGTCAAACCACAACCATCACATGCTCATGTTCTCTGTAGCCGCTAACCGACACACAGACACTCACTGTGACACACATAGCAGCCGGTGTGTCTCCAGACGCGCAGCTTTTCTGAAAGTGAAAAGTTTAAAATCATATTTTCTTTGTGATTATGAGAGGAGGAGGATTTTCAAGCAAATACAGCAGAAACATTTGCTGGTTGCAGCTTCTCAAATGAGAGGATTTGATGCTTTTCTTTGTCATATGTGACGTTAAACTGAACATCTTTGTGTTTTGGATTGCCAAAACACATAATCTACATATTTCTGTTTTCTGACATTTAACAGCTGAGATGATTAATGGATCAATCGAGAGGGGAAGTCTGTACATTGTTTGTATTTCTGTTCTCCACAAGGGGGCATAAACTGACACTGCATTTGTTTGGATTGAGTTCCTGAGCGTTAACCAGAAGTCTGTTTCTTTCAGTAAAAACTGAAGAAGCGAGTCATTCGTCCTGGGGTAAGTATATTGTACTATTACCTTGTATAATAAATAATAATACCTTTTGTGTTATTTATCAGGGTAAACCAGTATGTTCTATTCTATTCATACTTCCGCCCCCGACTGATGCTCCTGCTACAACTACTGTCAAACTGACTTATTATAAAGCATATAATTAGTTTTTAAGGTGTAACACACACTCAGAAAGGCCCCCGAATAATTAGATAAATTCTCCAGAAAAAAAGATTTTATTTTGTAATTATGATTTTCATTAGTCTTTATTACTTTGGTGAATGCGTTGACCTTCCATATGGAGCCCCAACGTATTTCATTTTGAATAAATAAATGGGTAAAATACATAAATCAACCAATAAATTGTGAAATAATTAATTTCATTAAAACTCAACAAATCATTACTGATTATTTAATAATTCTTATTTTCACTTTTATTTGTTGAACTTTTTGGATTGTATTTCACTGTATAAAAGTTTATTTCATTAAAACAATTTAATTTAATCTCACTTTTTATCTCATAACGTCACTTTTCTAAATAAAAGTAGAGTTTTGTACAAATATATAGAACACTTACGGGCTCCATATGTCCATACTAATAAAATGTATGTATCAATAGATTTTTATTTTAATTAAGTCATCTACTTTATAATACATTCATTGATCATACAAGTGGCACAAAGACGCTACATGCTAATAAAGCCGTCTCTGTCTCCAGGCTATGTGATCCTCGTATTGATCATCTTTGTGATCATTGTTCTGTGTGCCATCCTCTACTTTCTCAGGAGAGCCTCCAGGGTAACAGAACAACGTTTTTCCTTTGAAATACATATTTTATATGGACTCGTTTCATGTTCGTCGTTGTTACTGACTTGTCCGTTTGTTTGTCTAGATCTACTCGTTCGACCTCCATCGGCCGGCTCCCGCCAACCATCTGAACGAACCCATCGGAACCTTTGAACCGGTCTACCTGGACGACCTGGGTGTGTTGTGTGGTTTATTAAATGACTGTAACACGAGTGTGTACGAGCACATCCTGACGTGTGGTCTTTGGTTTGTGCGTGTGTTGTATCTCAGATCGACCGTCCTCTAAAGACCAAGTGACCACCGGCGATCTTTCACTTCCTCCCGTATCCAACGGCACAACTCTGCCGTCGGAGGAACGGCGCTCCGACGGAGAGAGCGGTACATCACATATGCCATACTGCAATAATGCAATATTTAACATTGTGAAGTCAATACCATTAAAAACTCTTTCAAACGGCAAAACGTGGTGAAGACGAGGAGATAATTTGGCCGAATGGATCCTTTAATTAGCTTCTGAGTCAGCCACAAGATGAACTTTCATCCATCACAGGCTACATGAGTTTATAGGTCAGTTATGTCAACGTGTAGTCCGTGAAAATACCACCAGCACTTTATATCATCACTAAAAAAGGTCAAATATGGATCTAGGAGGGAAGCACTGAGCCCAGTTTGCCATAAGACGGAGTTAAACGTTGTTGAACCACAAAAAGTTTCTCGGATGTGTTCATGTTTTTCCCTCCATGACTCTCCAAAACCAAAATGTCGGCACAGCAAATCAAGTTGAATCCTCATCCTCACCACAAACACCAGTTCCTCTATAAGTGTCCATGTTATCAACAGAGCTTGCATCTTATCGAGCAGCGATGTCCTTTGTCAAACTCTTACCTTTCCTTATCTCCTTCTGCTCGCCTCCTCACTCCAGCTCCACAGGAACAACCAGATGCAAACGGTACGGAGACGTCGCCCACCGGTAACACCGGTCCCTCGCTGGGCGACGGCCCGGCTGACAAGCCACCCAGCCCACTGAGCTGCACCAACATGTTCTTCGATGCTGTTGGGGAGGAGCAGCAGAACGAAAACAACAACAACCCGTGTAAGATACTCTACGTACATACAAACACAAAATACCAATACAAAAACCTTCATACAGCAGTATTTGTAGACCTAGAGTAGTATTTTTTTCTTGATGAGTATACTGAACTTCATGTGTATGATTGGTGGAATGCCCCTTTAAAGGACAGGAGCCGGGCAGGTGTCATGGATAACAATAAAAAAATATGTGCACAAATGAACTAAATGTAGTTTTAAACCACCAAGTTAACATTTAATATATAGTATAAGGTGGCAAAGATAATACTACATCTGAGGTATTTTCATGTATCTTGGTACAAAAGCGATCTTTTGAGGTATTACACGGTGGTATTTCTATGGCTAACTGACTGCAGCCAATATTGCTGAAACAACATCCAATGTAACAACACAACTTTATAAAAAAGGGAATAAAGAACAAATATAATAAATGTGACAATTTATGAAAACATGAATTCAACATTTGTAGATTCATAAAAACCAAAACACAACTGCTAGCCTACAGGCTAACGCTCACTTATAAAATTTCTGCCATTTTGTTTTTCACAAATTAGTAATTTAAATTGTTAATAGTTTGTTCTCTCCTGCCACTTGTCTGTAGTCTTATCGAGAGTGTTTCCTCGGCACAATGACTGTAAGGAGGAGGAACCTGCTGGCTGCAAAATTGCAAAATAGCTAGAATTTTCTTTTACTTAAAACAACTCGAAAACATTTAGTGTCTTATTAGCTTGGAGTTGTTGGATGGTACCTCTGATGGAGCTAGGCCAGCTAAGTCTAATCTTAATTTTGGTGTTAAGCTAAGCTAAATAAGTCAATTAGCAGATATCAACCTGAGCTTTTAACTCCCAGCAAGAGAGAAGAAATTCATGCATTTTGCTAAATATCTGGTGAATATTTTGTGAACATATATCTAAATCTAAAATGTTGTGTACTTTTTTATCCCCTTCTCCTTTTCTTTAGCGGTTTGCTCCAGGGACCCGTTTGTTGAAATAAACCTTGATGAGGCGGCGTTGTCCGATCAGCTCCTCACCTTCCCCGAAGCTTCTTCATCTGTCCTCCCCTTCTCTCCTTTCTCCTTCTCCTCCTCCTCCTCCTCTTCTTCTTCATCTTTGCACCTCCAATGACGACCCCACAGCTCAACATGGAGGTCCAGAGTGTGTCTGTAAAAAAGTCTACGAGTGTTTCTGTCTTTTATTTGCCAGTGAAAGGTGTATAAATGTGGAAACAGAAAGGGCTCGCTTACGCTTTATGTTCTCTGGTGTTTAGATGGATTCAGCACATCCTGGTAATGTTTTTTGTATCCAAATGGAGGTTACTTTGGCACATAACTGTCAAACAAGAGTTAGCTCAGTTAACCTGAACTAACCACAAGCTAAGCTAACGAGTAGCCAGATGACTCAGCGATTTTAGCTGGAGCCTTCAGCAGTAACCCTTTGTTTTATTAAAGTTGTCTCTTCAAAATGAATTAGGCTTATTTTAATGGAGAGCTATTATTAGCTATAAGCACTGTTTTCTCAAACTACAATTTTTTTTTATCAAGCTAATAAAAGTCTTGTATTTCTACTGGCTGTGTCCGTTTCAATCAATACTCACTAAAGAGTCCACACCAAGGGTTCACCATTTTTGTTCGTTTTGGCGCCTAAGCCTAACGTTCGTTTTGCCGCCAAAGCCTAACGTTCGTTTTGCCGCCAAAGCCCAACGTTCGTTTTGGCGCCAAAGCCTAACGTTCGTGTTGGCGCCAAAGCCTAACGTTCGTTTTGCCGCCAAAGCCCAATGTTCGTTTTGCCGCCAAAGCCTAACGTTCGTTTTGCCGCCAAAGCCTAACGTTCGTTTTGCCGCCAAAGCCCAATGTTCGTTTTGCCGCCAAAGCCTAACGTTCGTTTTGCCGCCAAAGCCCAATGTTCGTTTTGCCGCCAAAGCCTAACGTTCGTTTTGCCGCCAAAGCCTAACGTTCGTTTTGCCACCACAGCCCAACGTTCGTTTTGCCGCCAAAGCCTAACGTTAAGTTTGTTGCTTAAACCTAACTCTATGTAGATATTTTAAGACCAACCATGATGTTTTTCCTAAACCTAACTAAGTGGTTTGGTTGCATATATATACAGTATACACACACACACACACACACACACACACACACACACACACACACACACACACACACACACACACACACACACACACACACACACACACACACACACACACACACACACACACACACACACACACACACACAGCTCTGGTGAACCACACAAAAAGAGCAGTCACAGAATGTCAGTGTAAGCAAAGCTGTTAAAAGACAACAACTTGATTGAATATGTATATATATGTTTATTAAAAGGACTTCATAAACTTTGGCTTTGTATCAACAAGAATAGAATTAAAACCAGTTGTCAACAGGTAAAGAGCCTAAATACTGTACTGAGACATATTTTGAGTATTTTAAATACAAAATTACTCCACTCTAAAGTATTTTGTTACAAATTACGTCTGATTTTGTATCAGCCCTATCAAATCCAAATTACAAAATACTCAAAAGTAATTTAAATACTTATTTCAAATACAAGTAATAGAAATACTGCCCATCTCTGTATACAATGAAATGTATGACAGAAAATAACAGCTGTGACTGAGCAGCTCATTCAGACATCATCACAACGAGACCTTCAGACGCTGCTTTGGACCTCCGACCTGAGAGACTTGAAACATCTGAGTCTGTATGGAGGAACCATTGGATCTAGTTATATAGGAAGAGAGGGATTCATTGAATCTTGTTGTTTTCTACACAGACAGTAACGAACACCCAGCAGAGTTACTACTACTACTACTACTACTACTATCGGTACCAGTCCACAGTAGAGGCCGATCCATCCTGGACTCTCTGCTTGTGATGGACTTCCTGTCTGTGAAGGATCTCTTCCTCCACTTGTTGAGTTTGTTGTCTCAGGTTTGGGTCGATCCTTCTCTGCTGTAAAGACACCAAACAAGTCTGAGTCACTCATGAGAAGAAACAAAATCTCACTAAAACAGAAGACTAAATGTCCTCAACAGATTAAACTGAAACATGTTTCACAGATCCTGTAAGAAGGAAGTGTAACGACAATAATCAGGTTCTTTTTTATCCAGGAAACTTCTACTAAATCAACTCACCTGTGACGTTGAGGTGACATTTCTTTGATTTCTCACCATCACCTGTGTTCACTGTACACAGGTAGTCACCTGAGTCATCAGTCCTGAGTCTGGACATGTGGAGTCTGAGTCGTCCTTCTCTGAGGACGTCTTTGTCACACTGGACTCGTCCCGCAAACCATTTATCCTGAGACTCTGAGACCTCGACACCTTCATGAAGATGAAACAGCTCGAAGTGTTTGTCACCAGTGTACATCTCACAGGTGATATAAATGGACTTGAGGGAACCGTCTGTTGCGGGGGTGAAGGTCCATTCCAGAGTGACGTTGTGGTTCTCCTCTGCCTGATAGAAGCTCTGTGTCACATTCACTACCAATGATCCTGTTGAGGAGACAGAGAGGGAGAGTGAGGAGCAGACAAACTGACAACGGTAACGTGAGAGCCTTCAAACTCCACCTGGAGATGTTTACTGATGCTGGTCTCAGTGCTGCAGACGCTCATCAAGAGAACATATTTGATCAAACGCAGGCGAAGAATGAATTGTTAGATTAACTGATTCATTGAGACAGATTTAAAAGAAGTCATGAAGTTGTTTGTGAGGCTGAACGCAGGAACGTGCAGACAGGGCTGCTGCTTTAACGTGAAGAAGCTTCAAAAGGAAGGTTTTTTAGTCAATGTTTAAATTATTATGACTGAAAAAAGTATAAAATTATATATAAATTCAAAAGGATTGTTGGAACATTCAGAGCTTAGCATGGACCTCTGTAGCACCTTATTATACGGTTTATCCTCCTGATTAATTATGAATTGTGAAGTTAAAACTATCTGTAGTTATTAATATATATATTAATCTGAAATGGGTCCTTCTGCATAATGAGCAGATAGTTTACTTGAAGTATATTTTGATGCCAATACTGAACAATATTTTGACACAGGATTTATAATTATCTACCGGAGCTTCTCTTCTTCTTTGTGTTTGATAGAGAGAAGCTGTGAACTCACCAGAGACACAGGAGGTCAGTGTGATGAGCAGCAGGATGCTGCAGGTCATCTTCTCCCTGTGAGAGCAGACAGACATCAGACGATAAAACCTCACAGAGCTTCTTTCTTCACTTACAAAACAACCAAAGCTGGTTCCAAGACCAGAGTGAATCTGTGGTCGCCTTTCACCCGCTGGTGGAGAAGAAGCCAATTTAGAATATTGTGTTTACAAACTGTAACCGTCAGACTCATTGTGCCTTTAAAACGGCGCTAAATTCTCAAATTCATTGTGCTAGAAGCTAACAGTGCTTACCGAGCTAATAGTGTTTACCTGAGGGTGTGGTCAACGCTTCCACGGCACGGTGTGTGGAGAGACGGCGTTATCAGGTGTCACAAACTGGAAGTCGGCCGAACCAGCTGCGTAACCATGACAACACAGAGGGAGAGGGACTTTATTCTCTGCTCAGGTTTTTGCTGTGGACATTACTCCTCTAGATCTGTACATGCGTACACAGTTGTTTGCTAATATATTGATTAACTAAATTTCAAATTTAGCACCTTTAAGGGGCTTTTATTTTATTGCAACAGTTTCCTGCATCTACTTCTGCAGCATCCCGAGTTCCCAGAGCAGCAGGGAGAAGCCTCATGGTCTCTATGAACTCCTCACTTTATCTTCATTTTATCATTTTACTTCACTTTTGTTTATTTGCAACCTTCAGTTTCTCTCCTTCAATCTTTACCTAAAAGTCATGTGAGCGGAGTGAAGAGGCTCTCTTCTCACTGTTCAGATTCAAATTATGAAAATGAGTTTGAACATTAAGCAACAGATTGACAAGTAAGTATATTTTCATAGTTAGTGAAAGAGACGGAAGTTTACAGAAACACACGTCTCAACTCGGTGGTGCTTTGTGGAATAGTCAACAGTGAAAACATGAGCAGAGGACTGTAAACAAGACAAATTACTCGCATGAGCCACAGGTTTTTAGATCGAAATTATCAAAAATAAAATAGGAAACAAACTAAACAAAAACCAAGAATGTATAATAAGCTCCTCACATAGTAACTCATGTTAGACTGAATAAAGGTACCATCAAATAGCTCAGCCATGTCGACTTCAGCTTGTTCCAAATACCCCAGAAGTTAAAATGGCTGTGCTCCATTGCAGCCATGAAAAAGAGTAAATAGGGTGAGAGAGCCTTAATTCTTTAGCCAGAGATGAGCTGAAGAGCAGCAGAAAAGAGAAGAAGAAAAACGAGTTACAAAGAGAGAAAGTAAAGATATTAAACCTGAACTCAGAGAGAGAGGTTGACATGTGAACGGTTAAAGACATTACCTGGAGACGAGTCCTGTGGATTGTCTTCGGCACCGTTTGGTCTAAAATCCAACATGTGAACATATTTGAATTAAACACAACAAACATATAAATATATATATAATATCATATTTCTGTTGTTGCTGCCGCTAAAGTAAACAGGGGAGACTTTCCCTCTCTCCCTCTTCTCCTCTTTCTTTCTGATGCAACTCCACGAGGCAGTAGCCTCGTGGAGTTGATGCTAACCAAGCTAACTTTTTAAAATCTGCTACAATGACTGAGAGAGTGATAGAAAACAACCACACCGTGCGACAAAGACTACAATCAACCAACAAGACATGCTCATTGATGCACCCAAATACAATAATATGCAAACAAATGTTGTGTAAATGAAAGCTGTAGCGAGGCGACTCACCTGGTTGAAAGCGAGACAGGAATGACGTAGCGGAAATATACTGAGTCTGCGCTGAAGGTATACGTAACGTGACGTTTGCAAATAAAATGCAAAAGGCCGGGAAGAGACCGACAAGGATGTCTGTGAGTGCAGCGTCATGTGTTTCACGGAGACCTGGCTGCACTCGGATTTCCCGGACCACAGTGCGACCGGACCCGGCTTCAGGACTGTTTGGGCGGACAGAGACGTTGTTCAGAGCGGTAAGAAGAAAGGTGGTGGGATTGCAATGTATGCGAGTGAGAGGTGGTGCAATCCTGACCTTGTGTGTGTGAAGGAACGTTTCTGTAGCCCAGAACCTCCACTGGCTCCCCGTCCCACAACGGATCCAATACAAAGTCCTTCTCCTCACTCAGAAACCCCTCCATAATCAGGCCCCCTGCTACCTCACCGACCTGCTCCACCACCACACTCCTCTGATGCTTCCTGTCCCTTCCACCCAGGACCAAGCACCGGACATGGGGCGACAGAGCCTTCTCCATATCTGCCCCCCTCCCTCTGGAACTCTCACCAAACACATCCTGAAAGCTCTTCAGGTGGGTGTTGGAATCAGGTGGTAAAGTCTGATGCCATCTGGTGGACGGATGGAAAACAGCGCGTTTGGAGAGTTCCTAAAACGTGGAGTGAGTTCAGATGGGGACCAAAGGGGACATGCACAGACTTTGAACCAATCACCCCTAGATTCACCTTTTTTTCTCCCAAAGCAATCTGAAGTCCACCAAGTATCGGAGATACTCTCTTGGATATTAACTTTCCTGAGTACAGCATTTGGAATCATGTTTTGTCCTCAGAAGTTGTTAATGTGTGTCTGCATATGGCTGCTACCAGTTTGATAAGCTGTAGTCAGAGTGAGTTAGAAAAGGGACTTAAATAGTGTCGACTACATATACGCCAAGTGAGGCAGGCCGAGTCCTCGCCGTGCTGCCAAATGTCCGTTCACATCGGAGGCAGTTTGGAGGATGTCACTTATTCAGCTGAACGAGGTCAAGTAATATCTCTGTTAAAGTTTCTGTTTCCATTTCATTTTGGTCTGGATCTGTGTGATTGACAAGAGACAATAAAGACGAAGCTTTAGCACACACAAATCAAAACACACATAATTCCATGAAAACAAAGAGGAAAAGTAGAGAAACCTTGTTGTTGACCTCGTGATCTTACAGTTGATATAACCAAACCAAATAGAAGGGAAAGTACTACGACTGCAACTCCAGCAGCTCCTAAACCCAGTCCAAGGATCGGATTATAGTATTTATCTTGTCCTCGCTTTGGGCCTCCTGGTGGGGGCTTTGTTCCTGCAGGAAGACAGTACAGTAAAGACCACAACCGTGAACACCAAAGCACACCATCTTAAGAAAATGATAACTGGAGAGACTAGATTTTCCAGTAGTTGTGAAGTCGTTCTTCCGACTTCGATGTGTTCATGAGTTTATTGTGGAAACATCATGGACGCTACACAGAAGGTGTTTTGTATTTCGACGCTCGGAGCCATCAACATTTACTTTGGTCTGCCACATTCGGAATCTAATTTTTCCAATTATTCCAACGCCACATGAACGCAAAACAAATGCCCTATCTTGTGATCAAGCCTCATGAAGTTTTGGGACTTTCTCTCTGTGTTACGGGGACAAAAAGAGGAAGCTTCAAGGCCGTACAGTAAACTCAGCAAAAGTTCAGTGACATGTGATGGTTTGCAAAACAGAAAATCTGTAATACTCAGAAGTGCTGCAGTGAATGCACATATTGCAATAAAATTCTAGATATTTAGAATATTTCTGTTGACATGAAACATGAATGTACCTTATTGGTGTATTTTAGGCCAGCTGTGACCTCATGTGTTGTAACGTCATGGTTAATATTTATGTGACAATTTAAATGAGTGCAGTGGGGTGTTTGGAGATTAATGTTCATTAAACTATTACTTTCGATTATAAATATTATAGGGTGTTGAAACGTCCGACTTGGAAACAAACTTTTTTTATGTGAATGCACAGATCAAATTATTAGCTGTAAGCTACTACCAACATTGCACTGTGGAAGTTTCTGCTTCAGTCCCTTTAGTTTGGGCCACAATTAACCCCAAAAAGGTTTATTGTTAAAAACAGCTCTGCTTCCTTTTAATCTTTTAATTAAAGTGCTACCAGTTCAAACACCGTTCAGTGAAAACAACCCACCTAAACAGCTATTGACACTTAAATGGCCTTCATCTCAGTAGGTTTTAATATTATATATATATAACAATATTGTGGGTGAGAATGAGAAAATGGCCACGGAGGTGTAAGTCAGTCTTGACTTACCTTCACTAGTTTCCAGTCTTGACTTTGTTGTGGTTACATTCAGAACAAATGTTACTGTGGAGGAAATATATATTAGCATATCAATAACAAGTTTATTATGCAGACATAGACAACAGTTCAGTGTTTCTTCCTTTTAACCAAAAAGCACTTTGTAAACTTGAAATGAAATGTGTAAGGTGAATTTCTGCTGAGTCACTTTAACCCTCGCCGTGGTTCCATTCAAAATTGTGGTTATTTCACACCAATAATTTCCAGAGTCGTCCGTCCTGAGTCTGGACACATGAAGTCTGAGTCGTCCTTCTCTGAGGACGTCTTTCTCACACTGGACTCGTCCTACAAACTGATTATGCTGAAGTCTTGAGACCTCGACACCGTCAAGCATACAATATAAAACCCTGTTACTCTCTGACACACAAAGCAGGTTGGTGGAAGAAATGTCAAGTTTGATCTGACTGTCCCATTCAATTGTGATGTTTTTATTCTTCTCTCCCCAATAAAAGATTGAAGACTCCCCCTCCACATTCAACCCTGTAGAAGAGAGAGCGAGAGAGAGAGAGCGAGAGAGAGAGAGAGAGAGAGAGAGAGACAGACAGACAGACAGAGACAGTAAAGAACGCTTACTTTCAAGTTCATGTGAAATACAAAAAACAAAAAGATAGAAGTAATGGTGAAATTGGGAAAGTGAGACACTGTTTACATTAATACACATCAAGAGAGATTAACCCTACAAAGAAAAAGTTTAAATAAAACAAAATTAAATTTACCACGGACACAAGAGATCAGCACAGCCCAGCAGATCATCTTCTCCCTGAGAGGAGACAGTTTTCAGATTTTTGGATCACTTTTATCCCAAATTTACAAATGTATCCTCTTTTTCTGTCAAGGTTTTAAATGTATGCGGATAGTTCAAATATATTCAAACATTTATTGATAGTAAAAAAAAAAAATCCTTGAAATCTTTATAATGAGAAACTCGAAATAATCACTTAGCTTCTCAAAATATTGACTTAGCATATACAAATATTCACTTAGTAACTCAGAATATTCCTAGCATCTCACAATAATAAACTTTCTTAAAATATTGACTTAGTATCTCAGAATATGGAGAAACTTTCTCGGCGTTCTGACCCGTTGTTATTTTGAGATATGGTGTGATGTCCCGTGAGGTTTGGGGTGTTAAGAGCAAGACACGAAAATAAAGAAAATCAATAAAGTTATTTTTTATACATTCTTTGTAATTGTAGTGACTTACAAGATATACATTTTCAGAACAAGGCCTCCATAATGATCAAACATTTTGATTTCATGTCCGTGTTTAAAGACTGGAAACAGCTAGACTAGCTCTGTCGAAAGGTAACCTCTTCAATACCAACACAGACTGTGCTGCCAAACATTGTTCAAACCCACAGAACGTTACTTTAAATTCGAGTGGAGATCATTTGATTTCTATAAAGTCTTGTCTGATTAAGTGTCTGAATGTTTTGTCAGCATGAAACTCTACCAGCCTGTAAATAACACATGTGACTATAATGCTTCAGTCAGCTTTTCCCCAGAAAAAAAGAAATGAAACTTTTACAACATTATTATAAACTTATGTGACGTTAAAATGCGTAGTATAGTCTCTACTTTCTCTGAGGTCTGTGTCTCATCCAGAGAAACAATTGAACTTTTATATATCCATTTTTTATGCTGTGTGCACAAAATGTCATCGACCCGAGTCTGAAAACCACAGTAACATATCTGCATGAAAAGATATTAATAAAGGAAAACCCCTTCAAGTCTTTGATAGAGAGCACAATATCGTATTCTGTGTCGATCATAAAATGTCAACTTTCAATCTCCACACGTTAGCGGCAAACAACAATGAACACCAACGCTGTAAACAAACTTTGTTACTTACATTTAGAAAGAAGGATGAAATCACGGTGGATGAATGTCGGTCTAAATGTCTTCTGTCCTCTTGTCTCTTCAATACACTGGAGGAGGAGGAGTTTAAAAACAGATGAGGAACTTCAGTAGTTGAGAATAAGGTACAAAGTACAGAACAGAAGAGACTCTGTCACCTGACCCGAGTCAATGTGGACTAAACTGTGGACCGCTTTCATTTCTTTGACACTAAATGATCACATCCCCCCTTAAACTCAACTACCATCAAAACTTCACACATTTACATGCTATTGAAAAAACTATATGTTCAAAACACAACATTGCTTTAAGTTAGGAGTGGGGGGAAAAAAAAGACAGTACATGGACGCCAAGTATCGATCTTAATATAATATAAACTATTAATACTGAAAATACAATTTAAATCCTTTGGTAGCAACACAGACACGACTGAGTGATGGTCAGTTCGTCTGCTTGACTGACAAACTCATTTTGCTGCAATAAAAATTATGAGTGAGATGAAAACTATCTTCTTTAGATGAAACAGATTTTGACAAACTGTGAGTCGTAGTTGAATTTTTTTAATTTATATCGCAATATACGCTATTGCAATACTCCGCATATCACAAAATGTCTAAATCGTAACAAAATTGTAATATCTTAAAGTGCCCTTCTTTTAGTGCCGATTATAAATAAATAATACATACTTCAGAGACAATAGAGACACATTTGGTGATTCTGCTTCCTGTTGTCAGTGTTTTTGTGTACTTTGTGTAATGAATGAAAAACAATTTGTAGTTTTGAAACAAAAGTGCTCAGTTATCTGGGACGATAATTGATCCTGGGGTTATATGTGAAGACTGTTTGGCTGCTGTTGTGTTGAGCTGCATGTGGGTGAAGTTTAAAAAAGTAAAGAGAAATGAGTCTTACTGTGGAATGGGGAGACTGTCTCGGGTGACAAGAACACGAGGAAAGACACTTCAAGCTAGAAGCTTGAGCGTAGCTTCCGATGTGACGGGAAGGAGGAACAGCCGGGGTTGATAAGCTGTGAGGTGTGATGAGCTGATTGAAGGCAGGTGTGCTGGTGGGTAGGGCCCAGGTGGGTGGCAAGACGGGAACAAGACACACACACACACACACACACACACACACACACACACACACACACACACACACACACACACACACACACACACACACACACACACACACACACACACACACACATACGTACGTAGAGGGGGCAAAGCGGGGACCCTGACAAGTGGGGACACAAAGGAAAAACAAGGGAGAGCGAGTACCTTCTTTTGCAGATCAGCTCTGCAGAGAGTTATTCTATATTTCAGCTTCAATAGAGTTGCTAGTCTTCTTGGGGTCCACACAAAAACGATAAACAAAAACTTAAAATCAAACGGAGTCAACAACATAATAACAAAACAAATAAAGACAAACGTAACCAAATGTAAAGATCAGAAAATAAGTAAAACCATCCTGTATATGAAACAATAATGGCCTACAGTGAAAACAAACAAAACCAAAATTACCTGACATTCAGGAACATTTGTTTTAGTAACTTTCTGAAAGAAAATCCATCTATTTTTAGTCCGTCTCGTGTAATGGACAAGCCCAATAGTAATAACTTATATAACTGCAGTTTCTCAATTAATCAGGATGTCTGTTAACAAAGGTAATGTCTCTACTGTATGTATGCAACAGTGATGCAATGCATCTATTACTTCAACAACAAATGAAGTTGTAAAAGTCGCTGTCTGCTTTGAGTTTGCGATGTTATCGTACAAGTCTAGTTTTAGTTTGAAAGTAAATTGAGTTCTTTCCGTTTCAACACACAGTACATGTCCACTGTTAAAAACAAACCGGTTCAAACACCCGGCTGTGTTTTGATGAGCCGTTAGTGTCACCTAGTGGAGAAAAAAGGTAACGATGATGACGCCTTTGTAGAGTTGAGTAAAATCAAAAGCTTTCAGATTTAAGGTCCCCGTAGAACGTGAGACTAACTTATTAATGAACTTAAAGCTTAACTGTCATTTATTTCAGGCTTTTAATTCTTAAAAAGGAATCGTCGAGTAGAGATGCAACCAGTTCAATAAAAAAAACTTTCTAGACAAACCTTTTTCTTTTTTCTGTCAAAACCTGTATTGAGGTCAAGAACAATAACAATGGAGACTTTTTTCTTTTTTTGTCAATTTAATAAAGGAATCAGATCATGAAAAATATGGAACATGTATTGCATATATTGCACATAAAAAACAAGGCCTCAAGGATTATTAAATATATGCACAAAATAATTCACAGGCAGAATTTAAAGAACAGATGTTTTTTGCGGCAACAAGAGAAAATATATTTTTTAAAAAGCACCAGGACTGCATCCATTGTTCTAGTCTGTGCACAAGCCGTTCAGAGAACACAGACGTGATTTATGTTTTCAAAAGTGCAGAAAGTTTTGAACATGAGCAGAAATATTGCTAAAACAAATATGTAAATATTAAAGTCCAGAGGTTTATAGTTTCATTAGAAATAATTCATGTGTCATTGAGGTGAAAGCTGAATGAGAACAGCCTGAAATATTCTATTATTAATCAAAATATTCTCTCAATTACAGACATACAGGACTACGCCCATATAAAGGAGTCTGTCAGCACATGGAGCGCTTTGCCCTTGTTTACAGGAAGTTAAACAGGCTCACATGTGGAGCTGTGATTGGTTAGAAACAGTAGAGACTCTCAGTGAGGAGAAGTGAACCCTGAAGATATTCTGTCTGGACTTATTGATCCGGTGAATTATTGATCTCTACAGACTCAGTGTTCAAAGGATGATTTACAGGTAGACTCCTTCTTCTCTACTTTAAACTTTCAGTCCTTTATTCATGTTCATGTTTAATATGTTGTTTTTGTTTGTCTAATATATTATTATCTTCATTCATGTATCCTGTGCTTCGTCTTGTTTCCTCATAAGTAGAACTAACAGCAGGTCTTTCTCTCTCTGGGTGTTTTCAAACCTGCATCCCAATCAGACAGAAAACAAGACAATATGATGATTATGGATCTGTTACTATCAGATGTGTTTGTGTCTCTTCATGATAACTACATCATAAAATCAATAAGTGATGTTGAGAAAGCTCTACATATATCTGTCAGACCAACAGTGAAATCCATGTCTTTGTGTTTTTGGTTCATTTAGAGGTTTTTGTCCTCTTTTGTCCTCAATGTATGAAAATCCATATCTCATGTAGTCGGTGTCGTTCTTGCGTTTCACTCAATTAGCATGAAAACAAACTTTGTGGGTGTTCTTCTATACTGTGAAATGGCGGATGTCTATTAGCATTACAAGGCATTAACGCCAAATACTGTTAGGGAGTGTGAATAACTCCGCTGCATAAAATATCCCCTTCAAAATAAAAGCACAGGCTTTAAAAAAAAAATTTCAGGCAAAGGCCCGCGACCCACTGAAAACGGGTACGCGATCCACTTTTAGGTTGCGGACCCACCAGTTGAGAATCACTGTACTAGAGGACCACGGTTATGTGGTGGACAACACTGTGACCTCACAAACATCAACACCTGGCTTTGATCCCTGCACTGCACATTCTGCCGATGTCAGCATGTGTCATCGGCAGAATAGGGAACTTCAAAAAGAGGAAATGAGAGAAACACAGCGGTGATGGTGTCAGTCCTCTGATCAGTCATGTTGTCACGAGAAGCACAGAAGAAGAAGAAGAAGTGTTGTAGTGACTACAGACAGAGTGCAGCTGGTCTCTGTTGACCTGTGATGTGATGTGTTCATGACTCTGGTCCTCTGTCTCCTCTCACAGGGAGAAGATGATCTGCAGCATCCTGCTGCTCTTCAAACTTACCTCCTGTGTCTCTGGTGAGTTCACAGCTTCACTAAATACACCTTCAGCCTCACTCACACACTTTAACATCACTCTAGTTATTGTTACAATCAAGCACCTTGTTCATACCTTTGTGTCTTTAAAGCTCAGCATCAGTAAACATCTCCAGGTGGAGTTTGAAGGCTCTCATGTTACCGTTGTCAGTTTGTCTGCTCCTCACTCTCCCTCTCTGTCTCCTCAACAGGAGTATCAGTAGTGGATGTGACACAGAGCTCCTATCAGGCAGGGGAGAACCACGACGTCACTCTGGAATGGACCTTCCAGACCAGAACAGACGGTTCCATCAAGTCCATTTTTATCTTCTGTCAGATGTACACTGGTGTCAGATCCTTCATCCTGTTTAGTCTATATAAAGGTGTCGAGACCTTAGCGGCTCAGGATAAACGGTTTGCAGGACGAGTCAAGTTTGACAAAGACGCCCTCAGAGAAGGACATCTCAGACTTAAAATGTCCAGACTCAGGACTGATGACTCGGGTCATTACAGGTGTGATGTGTTCACAGGTGAAGGTGGTGGTTCTATGACGTGTCACCTCAACGTCACAGGTGAGTTGATTCAGAAGTTTCCTGGATAATAAAGAACATGATTATTGTCGTCTTCTGTTTTAGTGAGATGTTGTTTCTTCTCATGAGTGACTCAGACTTGTTTGGTGTCTTTACAGCAGAGAGGGATCGACGCAAACCTGAGACACCAAACACAACAAGTGGAGGAAGAGGTCCTTCACAGACAGGAAGTCCATCACAACCTGAGAGTCCAGGATGGATCGTCCTCTACTGTGGACTGGGACTAGGAACTCTGCTGGGTGTTTGTTGGGGTTTCTATCATCTGTATAGAAAACAAAGATTCACTCTCTTCCTATAGAACTAGATCCAATGGTTCCTCCATACAGACAAAGATGTTTCTAGTCTCTCAGGTCGGAGGTCCAAAGCAGCGTCTGAAGGTCTCATTGTGATGATGTCGTCTGTCAGCTGGTCGTAGCGGGTGAGAGGGGTTATCTAAGGTCTTCATTGAAATACTGCAGAGAAGCATGAATGTCTTGTAAACTCTGGCCTTTTATATTTTAATAAACATGTTTCATCTGTTTCAGCTCTCTGGTCTTTATTGTCCTTTCACTGTTTGTATGTTTTAAAGAAAAGCTCACAGTTTGGTAACGTTCTCAGATGAAAACATCAGAAATTAATAACGTGACTTATTAACAGCTTTTAGTAACAGTAACTATTAAAAGCATAACCAGTAACATTTCCCCAGAGGATGAATCCTACTAACTTTGGTGACCATCTGACTTTCCTGTTAGCGTCACCACGAGGCCAACATTCTTCATTCAGATGGAAATATCATGAAATTTCGTGCAAAATCACTACTTTGTGTATTTTTATTTTAGGAATAACGCACACTTTGAGCTGCAGTGTAGACATGTGTAGCATGTTAATGCCTCAACAGCAGACAGCTCCAGAGGGGAGATGTGCATTACTTCATAAGGGTTAGTGTCACTCTTGTAACACTAGAGGGAGTCACGCAGCACAAAGCGTCAAACTGTTTTATAAATACATCTTTAAGTTGGGACGACTGTTTTTGTCTGTCAGTAATCAGTAACAATATGTATTTACTTCTGATGCTCTATGACAGGCATCAGTTTATGTAAAGGATCGTATTTAACTTTTAAAAAAAGTATCTATATAATATATATATATATATATATATATATATATATATATATATATATACTCAGAGAAACTTTCATTTTGTGTTGATTTAAAGCTGTAGTGTCTCTGAGCACCAGAGTCCCTTTAGAAAACCTTTCATTCTACTGCAGCAGGGTCTGACATTCTGACCCTCTCAGTCCTGGTTCTAGTTCTCCCGTTGCCTCCCTTCTCTCTAGAGGGTCCAGCAATACGTCCTGGGTCTCCAGCAGAGAGGAGAAGCTCTGCTCCTGGAGGAGGAGAAGGAGGAGGAGGAGGAGGAGACGCTGCTGCTGCCGGGAGCTGAGCTCTCCTCCTCCCTCCGGAGCTCCGACTGCAGGTCCGAGGCTGCAGGTGAAGCCAGATCTGGGTCTGTCCACGGTGGACCAGGTCTCTGCTGGAGGATCTGGGTCTGTCCACGGTGGACCGGTCTCTGCTGAAGGATCTGGGTCTGTCCACGGTGGACCAGTCTCTGCTGGATGATCTGGGTCTGTTCACGGTGGACCGGGCTCTGCTAGAGTCTGAGCTGAAGGAGTTTCTGGTGAACCTGCATGAGTTCATCTGGTTTCACCAGAATCCGACCCGGTGGCTCCGATGACATCATTAAGAATAACTCTATAGAAACAGACCATCTTCTCTCTGATGGTCTCTGTACTGATGGAGGTCTGATAGAGGACCAGGACTACACTGAGACTGGTTCAGGACCAGTTAGAACTTCCTCACAGTCACTTAAATTGTACTATGTCTGCTGTTTTACACCTCCTGCTTTGGTAGGAGGACATTAAAGGAGGATTATCTGTGTACCCAGAGGAGGGATTTTCCTTCAGAGCACATCCCTCTGTCACATGGTCCACCCAGGACAGAGGACCAGACAAACAACTGGACCCAGAGGACGTGAGCCTCCTTTGTATTCGTCCCAGAGAGCGTCTTTGTCAGCGATGAAGTGAAGCGACTCGCTGCTTCACAGACGTCTGCTTGTTGCGGAATCTTCTTCCTCTTCCCAGGAGAGGAAGCAACGAGTCCTCCAGGAGCAATGACTCTGAGCTCCGTGGGGGCCTGCTGCCTCAGCCCGGAGGCCGAAGAGGCTCGCCGGATCAACGATGAGATCGAGAAGCAGCTCCGCCGCGAGATGAGGGACTCCAGTCGGGAACTTAAGCTGCTTTTGCTCGGTGAGGGACGAAGAAATACTCCTACTGTACACAATACTGCATTCAAAATGTTTAAAGTGTAGTATTAGCAAGTAGATGTACTTGTAGACAAACTTACATCACTATATATTTTATACTAGGATATATTATTACTGATGCATTTACATGTTGATGCTGGTCGAGTAGAGCTCAATTCATATACTGTTTTTATATCATTGCATTTATTTATAAAATAATATTAGTTTTTTTATATAAAATCCTATTCTGTAAAATAGGAACTATAGCTGTTACATAATAATAATAATAATAATAATAATAATAAAATAATAATAATAAATATGTCTAAAACACTTTTCATACAAGAGATGAAGCTCAAAAAAAAAATATATAAATATATATATGAATATATATATATATATATATATATATATATATATAATGAAATTAGATAATAAAAAGGGAGTGGATGATGACATATTTGAGTTAAATTAAAAACAGAGACCATGAAGAATAATAAAAATGAGAGAATTAAGTAGATGGAGTAACTAATTAATATTCAAATATTTAATAGAACTGAATTTTGCATAATGTGTACTTTTGATGCTTTTCTTTCTGCCAATACTTGTGTATCTTTCCTTCAGTAGGATTTTTAATTCAGGACTTTTACTTGTAATTTTTAAGTATTTTTATACTGTGGTATTGCCACTAGTTTTTATTGAGACACAAACAGACAAAAAATATTAAAATAAGATACAAAAGCCAACTAAAATCAAAGAGACATAGATGTTCCATGTTTTTAAATGTTTTCTCTGTGACTCTTTAAAGGTACGTTAACTTCTCAGAGACGTTTTCCAGCCACTGTTCCTGTTTACATTGGACCATTGTCTGTCTCAAGTAGAACTTAAGTCAAGTAGATGTCTTCTCTCCTCACATCTTTAATGTTTCCAAGACACATCCCCGGGCAGGTGTGCCCCAGATGTATTTCTCAACGACTGCTTTTAACATTTTTTCCCAGAATAGCTTCATCTTTGAACAGAAAACGTGTGCGAGTGGTCGTCCTCCTGCCTCCGACGGTTTTGTTGTGCAGTAAAGTTGCCAGCTTTTAACTTTAGGTGTTTAAATTCTTCCTCTGTTATTTGAATCACCGCTTCCCATTTTGCAGCTTCTGGCTCCTTAAATATATTCAGCTTCGTCAGGTTCTTCTAGTTCCGCCTTTTACCAGCAGACACCGTTAAAGTGACAAAACGCTGCTTATAAAACTTGACTCCAAGTATAAACATTAGACCGACAAGACAAAACCCAGACTATGATTATAAATGGACCGTGAGTGCAAGACTGCATAACAGTGAGACGTTAAAGAAGAATCCCAAGAAGAGCTCAAAACCAGCGGTTCATTGATCCGACCTACAAATATTGCCTCTGCAGCAAAAACACGATGTAGCTAATTTCTCTACAAAACATTGATATGTGTGACCAGTAATGTTGTGCATCTGTTGTAGGAACTGGTGAAAGTGGGAAGAGCACCTTCATCAAGCAGATGAGGATCATCCACGGCCGAGGATACTCCGACGAAGACAAGAGAGGCTTCGCCAGGCTGATCTACCAGAACATCTTCACGGCCATGCAGGCCTTGATCCAGGCCATGGACGCATTGCAGCTCCCCTACAAGTACGAACACAACAAGGTAGACCACAACCGTTGTTGTCTTCGTGCTTTCTTTGCAGACAGATCGAGAAGAAGGAGGTTTGACTGTTCAACAGAAGAGTGTGCGCATGGTTTACGGTCCAACGCGCTGACAGAGCCTGCAGTGTGTTTCAGGGTGAAGCACTTCTGGTAATTTGCAGCCGTGTTTACTTTTGAAGATCCTCGCTGCCCGGAGAGTTTTTGTCTGCTAATGGAGAAGGCCCATGATGTTTGACTGCTGGAATGTAAAGACGGGTCACTCCTGAGTCAGTTACAAGCAAGAGACGAAACAGGGAAGGGAGACAGAGAACTCAACTGTTGATCATGCAGGAGTCCGTCCCCGTCAATGGACACATTTGCTGATGCATTAGTTAAAGTTCCAGGTCAGGATGAGAAGAGTCCACTTTCTGCAGGAGCAGGGGGGTTATGTGGTCGTCTTGAACTTTTGGCAGCATTAATTTAACGATGCCTTCCAATTAGGGCCGTTTAAAAAAGTAGGATTCCAGCACCAAAACCAGTACCCTCCTCCAAAAAGTCTTGTTTTCTAGATCTGGGTACAAAAAGGATCGAGTGCAGGTATCGTTTGACTGGAGGAGTTCTGATACTACATGGTGCTGGGTCACTTTGGTTGATACCTTAAAAGTTATTGAGTACCAAGACCTAGTTCCAATACCCACACTATTTAGTACGCCAGAAAACACCAGGATGTCCTACTGCATCCAGTCTTCAAACCAGCTTGATATTCTGGCTATTCTGACCCCCCCAACCCTCTGGGCAGCGCAACGTACGTCACGTCGACCGAGCTGTCGAGAGAGCCTGATGACAACTCATTGACAGCTCAATGAAAGATGAAAGTGGAACACATCCCGTCAGATCCACATGAAGACTTCATGTGGTTTTCAGACCACGTTCGGATAGCTACGGCTGAAGACATCCCGTAAACAGGAAGCTTAAAAATAGTGACTCATTCATGCAGCGCTCTATTGAGAACACGGGGTAGTGTTGCACTTCAGCCTCTTGTGGCCAAAATGAGTATTACAACAACATACTCAGAAAAGGAATCACCAGAAAATAACTAATTCATACTTGGCTCTCAGGGCTTCCGTAAACTCTAGCAGTGTGATTCAAACCCAGTGACATCAACACGACCCTAATCTTAAACACTACAAGAACAATTTACAAGAACACAAACATGACGTCATAAATCCATCTGTGTACTTGTCGTTCTGTTGTTCAGGCAAACGCCAGCATGGTCCGCGACGTCGACGTGGTGAGGGTGACAACGTTAGCGGACCCTTACGTGGAGGCCATCCAGAGCCTGTGGAGTGACCCGGGCATTCAGGAGTGTTACGGTCTTAAGAGGAAATACCAGCTGTCCGACTCCGCTAAATAGTGAGTGTAAACGAGAAGCTAGTAAGTCCTCAGACAGATCTGTTCTACTGTTTCACCCGCCTGTGTAATGGCTCAGTGTTATTCCATCTAAGGTTGTTGACAAAAGGCTTCAGAGTGAAGACGCACCATTTAAAATCTCACTTATAGTGAAGTGGCTGAAAAACAAACAATACAATACAATAAAGTGTCTCCTCTGTCCTTCTCGCTCACTTTCATTTCCTTAACTCTGGGGTTGTCTTCCTGTTTCAACAGCTTCCTGAACGACATACACAGAATTTCTGACACTTCTTATCTGCCGACCCAGCAGGATGTCCTGAGGGTCAGGGTGCCCACCACAGGTATTTTAGAGTACCCCTTTGACCTTGAGAACGTGGGGTTCAGGTGAGTGTTTCAGCTCGTTGTTAGGTTTTGTGCAGCACATTTACATTTGGGTGTTTTTGGTGAAATGTCTCAGGTGTGAAAACTTTGTTTGGCCCATTTCCTGTAACCAGTGTAGCATTAAAGCATGGTGGAATTAGCAAGCGAGCTAACTAGCGGAAAGCTGTCTTAGCGACATGAGATTTTTGGTTATTGTAAATATGTGAGGGCCTCATAGTCAAGTCATTCCTACGCTCATCATATTCAATAATCCAATTAATCAACACAGCCCAGCCCTAAATACCCAGAATACTACTGGTGGTAACATGGCGATGTTTTGAATCTGTGGCTGTAGGATGGTGGATGTGGGTGGCCAGCGCTCGGAAAGGAGGAAGTGGATTCATTGTTTTGAGGCAGTCACTTCTATCATATTCCTGGTGGCGATCAGCGAGTACGACCAGGTCCTCGTCGAGTCCGTCAAGGAGGTGAGACGCCGACAAAATAAAATACAAGCTGAGATCTCCTTCTATAAGGGACGTTGTGTCATTTAAAGCCCAGACTGTTTAGGTGGAGATGACAACTTGGGGTTCTACAGGAGTGGAGCACTCGTCTGGTTTCTCTATCTGGACGATAAATCTCAACCTTTGAAGCAGTGTGCATCGTTCACCTGCAGAGGGAGCTGTTCAGTCACTGTGTTGAATGTCTGATGCCATATTTCTGCTCATGCTTAGATGTTTGTGTTTCTCAAAGAACCGCATGGAGGAGAGCTTGGCTTTGTTCCAGACGATCATAACCTCTGGGTGGTTCCACCTGTCCTCAGTCATGCTGTTCCTCAACAAGATCGATTTACTGGAGGAGAAAATCCTGCACTCGCATCTGGTCGACTACTTTCCTGAATATGACGGTGAGAGGAAACTAAAAGATGCAGCCGAGCATGCTGGGATTTCTGTTTTGAATAGTTTAAAGTAGTCTAATTAAACGTCTCCATCTGTTGGTGGTTCACTTAGAATTGCTGCGTCTATAAAAGCCACACTACATATTATTTTTTAAAGAAGAAAAGTTGAATATATCAGCAATATCTTTCCACCAGGTCCCCGGAGGGACGTCAAGGCGGCGCAACAATTCATCTTGGAGAAGTTCGTCAGTCTCAACCCGAACGAGAAAAGAATCATCTACTCCCACTTCACCTGTGCCACAGACACAAACGACATTCGATTCGTCTTCAGAGCGGTGAAGGACCACATCTTGTATTGCACCCTGTCAGACTACAGATTTGTGTAAGTTGTCGACGTGAGCCTCACACTGTGATCAACAGGAGAGCTACAGAGCTTTTGGAGATGGATGCCTCGAGCTGCGATGGAGTGTCCTGATAAATTAAACCGCTGCCTCAGTGAGGAGTCACAGGGACGGACTAGGAGGATTGTAGGGGTCATTTGGGTGGTACAACAGATAATGGCTACCGTTAATAGTAGTGATGGTGACAGCACACACAGTCAGTGGGGCCATTCAGGGTCTCGCAGACTACACAGAAACCTCACTTTATTACTCTGCACGCCCACTTTACTGCATGACAAACCTACTTTACTGCACTTGACTCACATTTTACTGCACCCTTTGAGAACTTCCAGGATTAACATACGTGGTGTATTATAGGCCAAAGTTTACAAGCACACAACAAAAAAAGTGGGTGTAGATACAAAGCAAACACACACAATCACGGAGCACCCTGTACCAACATCATATAATGTCATTACACAGTGAATGGGGCTTTGAGAGGGATCGGGCTTAAGCCATCGTGAATCAAAGAGCCACAGATCTGTAAGAAATAAATCTGTTCTTGAATAAAAAGCATTTTCCTCAAAAGGTTTGGTGTGATTTAGACATGTTTGGTACCTGTACAACCAACAAATGTCCAAACGGTCGACTGTTCTGGTCCGATACGTTCATCTGTATCAGAGTGTGCTACTCTCTGCCCGACAACTGAGAAGGAAAACACAGGAACTTCCTGGATATCGAGGCGTACCGTTGCCGTGTTTGTTCATTATTTAGTTAAACCCTAACGGACACGCTACATTTACTGCCACTAGACGCCTTCACTCACTCTTTCCCCTTCAACAACTACGTACCGCTCCACTGATATGCATCGGCGATGATGGAAAGATCAGGACTACATGAACAATTCCCCTTACAAAAGGGGAAACAAGAGTCCTTGGGCAAACAGTCATAAATGAGCACATACAACATCAGGATGTTTGGTGAGGTGGTTGGGAGATTTGCCGTGGACAGACGGACAGACGCACACAAACTCTTGTTGGTGGAGATAATAAAGCAAAAACATGGGTTTAAAAGAAGAGAAGGAATAGAGAAGTTTACTCTGGTTAGCAGACTGGAGCCTCTTCAGTGAGGATTCAAGTAAACCAATGCTTTGGTAAGAGCACATTAAGAGGAACATGTATCTTTGACATTGCCAACATCAGACAGAAGTCAGCTGAGTCGAGGACTCGTCACAAGGTGAACATGAAAATCAACACTGTAGTCGTTGGTAAATGTGGTTTATTTGGCGACCGCTGCGTGACCAGTGTCGAACATTTCAGTGCAAATATTGTAAATACCTCGAGTACACATGTTCTACATCATAGAAACACAACACATTCCTCTGTTGAATCCCATTGTTGTTGAGATTTCTTTATATTTATTCAGCGCTTAAATAGATTAGTGAGGAAAAGGTGCCCTGTTCAAAGGCACTTTCAGTAAGTCTTCAAAAAAAACAGAATTCTGTATTTTAAATAAGTTTCACACCCTGTAACATGACATGATTGTGGAAACAAACATCAGTAAGGAGACCTAGAGTCAGTCATCATTCTAACACATACTCCTCAAACAAGCTCTTCAGAACAACACCTTCTAACACCATCACCTGTCAGAACAGGTGGAGAAATAAATAACATTACAAACACTAAACACACATCCTACGTTCTTCTTCACGCTGTCCGTCGGATATTCAGGGCTTCATTAAATCAGGTTACACCTTTAACACTTCTCAGCTAGGAAAGTAAACGTGCAAAGGTTGCCAGGAAGTGCAGGACAAGGTAGCATAACATTCATAAATGACAATTTTAGTGGCATAAAAAAAGATATAAATACACACACAGACACACACACTTTTGTGATTTTTATATTCAGTGCTTCAATAGATAAATAGTATAGTGAGGAAAAGGTGCCTTGCTCAAAGGCACTTTCAGTAAGTGGAGAGTCTTCAATAAGTTTCACACCTACACATTATATATAGTTACTGTACGTATTCCTAAAATGTAGCCTAGTGTTTCAGCGTTAGTATTAATACATTATTAAATGAGGGAGCGTCAGATTATGCTAAGCTAACTGACGTCATAGAGTCAAACACTGATGGCATTACTTTTCGTATCAGGTCTGTTCTGTTATTCATGTGAAAGGTAAGCTTTAACACTTACATCATTATTAATAAGCATCAAGTCAGATGCACTAATTTTACCTCAGCACTGTGACGCTAACAGCAGTGCTTCCATGAGGTTCGGCTTCTTTCTCGAGAGAAAACGTCTCCTGTAGATGAAATGTGATCCTGCTGCTGAGTCAGCTTAAAAAAAAAAAAAAAAAAAAAAAAAAGAGGGTTTCCATCTCCAACAGTTCCTCTTCAGGATTTACTTCTCGTAACGTGTGCAGGAAGACACGATCCAGCAGGGGGCGCTTTTCAAATTCCCCTCCTTATTGTCTTTTTTAAACCCACAATGAGCAGATTCCTCCAGCGTGTGATGAAACGTCAAACCGCCATCTTCAAATCAGACTTACATCAGGAGGACCTCACCAATCCGGTCCTGGACGCGCCGCTCTGCATTAACTACCTACGTGCCTTTGAGCAAGGCGCCTCAGACCGCGAGTGGTTTGGCTGGAACATATTTCAGACACTGTGGGAACAATTAACAAAAATTATGTTATGAACGATAATAATAAAAACTGTCTTACGGAGAGTCAGTCAGGATTTACTCGACAAGAAGAAACAGAACGTTTTTGGTTTTCTTACATTTTGGTTTTGATGACGTCGTTTAAGGGAATACACACCGACTCCACCACCCAGGACCAGTAAGAAGAAGACCAGCGGGATCAGAACGTTTAGATGGAGCCGACCACCTGACGTTAAAACAAAGGAGACTCTAAATGGAGCATAATGTACTAAATGAACATCATGCTGTATTGAAGAAGACTGTAAACTAGAGATTGAGACCATAAACTCATGTTTACAATGTTTACTGAGGGAATAAATCAAGAGAGAAGTAGAGTCATTTTAGACTAGACTTCTATACAACCAGAGGAGTCGCCCCCTGGTGGACACTAGAGAGAATGCAGCTTTAACACATGAAGCTCTGACTTCACTCTGCAGAACTAGAGGTTGAAGTCTGGGAACCATCTAGACACTACTAGCGCTGAAATCCTCTCCTCATCAAAGGTTTTCTCACCTGCATCGGTCTCATCGTTTTGATCTGGATCTGGGAGACTTTTGGGATCCGGCTCCGGCGTCCAGGTTTTATGAGATTGCGGCGCTGAAATAACACAAGATTAAAGAGATGATTATAGTACGCACAAAGTGTTGACTAAACAATCCTTGAAGGTTTATAAAGATGTCCTAATTTTGAGCCTCTACCACAAATGTACTCACCAACAACAAGCTGGACAACCGACTGGTCCACTGGGCTGTTTAACTTGGGGATGAAACACCGGTACCTTCCTTGGTCGGCCAGCGTTACGTTGGTGATCTTGAGCGAGATGTTTCCGTCTTTCAGCTCGTCGGTGAACAGCGCCGTCCTCATCGCGTACGATCGAATCTTCATGTCAGGGATTTCGTGGCGTTGCCGGTAGAGGTGCACGTACTCGACCCGGCTCAGCGGATCTGCGGGGTCTGGCTTGAGGTCGGGCAACGACCACTCCACCGTCAGACCCTCCACGTTGAACTGAGGCTCCAGGTGGCACGGCAGGATGACGTCGTCGCCCGGGGCGGCCACGATTGGCTGACGTGACCCAATCACCTGAGGTTGATCTGGAAAAACACGGAGGAACAAGTTTAAATTCTCTGAACTACTTTATCTGACCTTTTAGTCATTCCAGACTTCCAGGACTAAGAACTTCAGTGCTAAAAAGGAAGCTGGAATTTTGGAACTAAGGCTGCAAACTAACAACTATTTCTGTCAAGGTTGAGTCTAAGAAACTTCTTGTGAATGACCAACAGTCCAAAACCCAAACATATTCAGATCATCGTCACATAAATCAAAGAAAACCAAACAACTCAGAAGCTTTTCTGCATGAATTTAAAAGAGTTTGGATTATTCTCCGTCTGTTTCAGCTCTATGTTTTTGGTTAAAATGAGGGATTGTGATTTAGCAGAGTCATGATGAGTCCTAGTGACCACAAATCAAAAAACAAAGACGTCATTCTTTGAGCAACATTGTGACAAAAACATCTGATTAAGAGGAACAAGATAACCCCGAAAAACATCATCAGCAGCATCACACACACACACACACACACACACACACACACCTCGTGTTTCTACGGTGGCCCTGAACGGATGTTGTGTTATGGCTCAATGAGAGCTTTATACTTCATACTTCCTGGTAACGGTTTAACTGTCCTGCTTATCTGTTTTGTATGGAAGCCCGTTACTTTTTTCCATCACAAAAAACAAACTGGATTTTTCTTTTCTTTTTTTTTTTTTAACTTTTTTTTGGGTTGAATATAAATTTGATTCAGTTCTGGAATTTTCTGGAATATTTTTTTGATATTTGAGGTCTTATGTTTTTCAGTTTCAGATTTTATATTTTCAGATTCAAATCTTTTTTTTTTTGGTTTCAAATCTTTTTTTCAGTTCAGACTTTTGACCCTGATCTAGCGTGGGGGGCGTGGCTTCAACGGAGAGGGGCGTGTCATCATGAGTGACAGCATCACAAAGAAGGCTGAGGACCTTCCTCAACCGCGAGAATTATAAACTGTGAGCGTCAGCTATCCTGAAGGAAACTTCGGAGGGAACCGGCAACTGGTTCGATCAGTCTTTCGCCCCTATGGAGCGCCCGGCACCACCGGCGTGTTTTCACGTGAACATGTTGTATAGAAAGTGTTGAATCACAGTTATCGCGGTTGACGACGTTGACCACGCTAGAACAGGGTCAAAAGCCTGAACAA
Source organism: Cebidichthys violaceus (assembly GCF_023349555.1). NCBI lineage: Eukaryota > Metazoa > Chordata > Actinopteri > Perciformes > Stichaeidae > Cebidichthys > Cebidichthys violaceus. The sequence continues at coordinate 2,274,271 of NW_027176361.1, forward strand.
AAAAAAAGAAAGAAAAAAAAAAGATTTCAAACTAAAAAAAAAAAAAAAAGATTTGAAACCGAAAATATAAAATCTGAAAAATAAAAGAACTCTAATATCAAAATATATATGAAAGTGAAAAATTTTAAAAAATAATTAATTAATTAATTCCAGAACTGAATCAAAATTATATTCAACCAAAAAAACTTTTCATTCACTTATTTGTATTTAGAATACATTGCTGTATTTTTCAATGTTCAAGACCACAACTTGAACTTTCAGGTTAAATTTTTTTTTTTTCAAACGATCAAAACTTTTGACTGGATTTGGCTCCCTAGAGTTCCCAAAAAACAACATTTTAAATTTGCCCCCTTTCTAAACATGTCTCCACTTGTTCAACGCATACATTTCAATCAGTGACACACATCTGAGTCATCTTTGTTCTGGAAGAGTCTGAGCTCCACCTCATGTCTTCAGTGAGTCACTTATTGAATCAGCCATCATCAGTGAAACACTAGGTTCGTTCGACATAAGCCAGGCGGGCGCAGAATCGATCACCGGCGATCGGCGCACAATGCATGCCGGGTAGATTTGCGTCCGACTTGCTGTGACGTCATGAACACGTGGGCAACGTTAACCTCACGAGAGCGAGGCGGCCGCAGGTTTTAGAGCCAGGCGCTGCAGAGTTGCTCTCCACCGACTGCGGGACCCCAGGGCATGATGGGAAACGTCTGGCTGTCTTTGGATCAAAGAGCTGATTGGCTCTTAGATTTGACAACAAACAACACGTTTTGTAGAAAATCCTAATTTTGTGTAATTAATTGTAATACTTAACGCTAGATTGTTGGCCAATAGTCTCATTTTGTGCAATGATGTGGCTGATAATAATAATATGAGGTTATTTATTTAGCATCTGTAAATCAATATATTTATTGAGAAAGCCTACATCCAACCTGATGTCAGCATTTGTTCAGTCAGAGCACTGAATGTGTCCATCGATTAACGATGATGGTAGAATTGTTTCCTGGTATAATAGGCTGTGGGACTGTTGCATTGTGGTCTAACAATGGGAATGTGACATCCATCGACAGCACAGACTGTATTTGGAAATCCAGCTGTTTGAAAGTGTAACTGGGACGTGTGACGTGCTTCCCCTGTAGGCCACAACATGTGATGAGACACATGTGTAGTGACCAGGGAACAGAAGGGATGGAGATGTGTTGAAATGTTGAATCTGTCTGCTCACCCCTACATGAGTCCAGGTGAGACAGAGTCCACAGACAGAACACTGTCACAGACAGGTGGTGTGGTTTGCTGTCTGTTCATGTAGTGTGGTCCCATTGTAGTCATAAGGTCCTAGTTAGCAAAGAAGAGACTCAAACTGACAAATATCAGTGATTATATTCAGCCTTGAAACGCTGTAGATAAGATTCCTCCTCTTGTCCTCTTGAGAGCCTGAAATGACTTCTGAAGTCAGAGCTCTGTCCAGAGGAACCACCTCCTCAACTAATGGGGTATTTGTGGAACCAACCCAGAAGAAGAATAATGAAAATGATTCTTAACAGAATTCTAAAGAACTCTTTAACCATATAGGGAGCAGTTATTGAATCATGAAAACCATGTTTCACCACAATGACATCGTTTTTATGAAATAATACAAATTGTATTAAATCACATTCCTTGATTATTCTACTGTTTTTAAGTTTTATAATTTGGCTAAAACTGGAGTTCTGGTTCACTTTATAATTGTATATGTTAAGGAGATGAAAAGGATAGACTGGTACACATGTTTAGGAATATGGTTTGATGCTAGGCTCCCCTGGAATAAAACGGTAAATAAATGTAAAAAGGTTTCAAATGTAATGAGAAGCTAACAGGTCTGTTTTGAAAGAGAGAGAGAGAGAGCGCGAGCTATCTATATATCTATATATATATATATATATATATATATATATATATATATATATATATATATATCTATATCTATATCTATATCTATATATATATATATATATATATATATATAGATATATATATATATAGATATATATATATATATATATAGATAGAGGTCTGATAAGATCATTACATTACAGTCATTTAGCAGACGCTTTTATCCAATGTGACTCAGCACATTTCTACAGCATAGAAGCTACGGGAGCAATTTTGCTCAACATGCGACCAGAGCCGGGGATCGAACCGCCGATCCTCTGATTGCACCCAGAGGCTCACAAACAAACGGATACACACATAAACATGATGATTATAAACATGAAGATTATACCTCTAGAGAATAAAGCCGAGCTCACCTCTTAAAGCCACGATAAAGGAGAGAAGACACGTCCAGACGAGCACGCAGCCGAGCGGGTGAAGCATAAACACGGCAGGAGAAGCGCGGAGAGGCGGAGTCTGTAGAGAGCTCCACCGGAGCTGCTGTGTGAGTAATGGAGCACGTGTGAGAGTTACTCTATTTATATACTCCATGCACCTCTGACGTAGTGATACGAGGGGACGTGACGTGACGTCAGGGAAATTACGCATTGTTTGGTTAGTTTCCAAGACATCAAACGATTCAATATTTTAACACAGCTCTGTTGCTTTGTTAAACACAACTCCAACACTACATAACTAGACACAAATACACAAATACACATAGAAAGTCATGTTCCGTCTTTATGTCTGTCTGTCCGTTGAAACGTTTCTGTTTTTAAATGAGTGACATTTTTAATTGACTCCTAAAAATCAAAGAGTTATGATGAATCAACTCATGAGTCATCATCACGTGACTGTTAAAAATAAAAATAGAAGTAGATAGATACAGGTGAGTTTTTAATATGTTCATAACGTCTGTGAATTGTAAACAAATTGATACATATTGATTGGGTAATAACATGTTTTTATGTATTCATATATTTTCTATAGAGACTTTATATATACAGATCTACTGTCATGTTCTATTTAACATACAGCCTAAAACATTTCATTTACCACTACATCAATTAAACATAAATAAATAAAATACATACAAATACAATCCTGAGTAAATTATACTTACATTTAAATTAAATATAAATATAAATATAAAAAATAAATAAAATCCTGAGTAAATTAAACTTACATTTAAATTAAATATAAAATAAATAAAAGAAATAATATAAATACTGAGTAAATTATACTTACATTTAAATAAAATATAAATAAAATAAATAAAATAAATAAAATAAATAAAATAAATAAAATAAATAAAATAAATAAAATAAATTATCATTGCGTGGTGTATGACTTATCTATCTTGTGACTCAGCAAGAATAGTAAAAACCTAAAAACTGGGAATAATAAATCATTCTAAACAGAAATATGAATATGTATCTATAGTGATGATGGTAGAGAAGAGCCTTAAACCTGAACCACTGGAACAAGTCGTCAAAATACAACTGAATGTGGAACACACTCGTGTTACAGAACATCTGCTGTGTTCCAGCAGAGAACGTGAAATAAAGTGAAAATATCTAATTTATCAGCCTGAAACCCAGAGGACAGAGAAACGCAGCAAATCCTCAGAGAAGCAGAGAATGTTTGACTGTTTGAACATTTATATTCGTAGGAATGTTCTTTCAAAAATAATAACTTTTTACTTTTATAGCACCTTTAAAAACAGAGTTTACAAAGCAGCAAAACAACAACAACAGAAAGCTCAGTGAGACAGAAAACCAACAAATACAAATAAATCAGAAAAGCGACGACGTCACATGAAAGCCATTGTAAAAGCTGTTCATATCTCTTCAGGACTGGATGCTCCATTTCATTAGCGTTGACCTATTTAACGCTCGGACGCATTGCGCAATTGCAACCGAGCGCAGACGTCCTCGTATTTCAGCCAATCGGTGAACCTTCATCGGTCTGTTCAAGAAGAGCGAGATAACAGCAGGAAGCTTGTGGCCTGTGATCTGCACTTCAGCTTCAAGAGTGATAGAATGCAACACGTCCGTCTGTAGTCAGTCAGTCAGTCAGTCAGTCCGTCTGTAGTCAGTCAGTCAGTCAGTCCGTCTGTAGTCAGTCAGTCAGTCAGTCAGTCAGTCAGTCAGTAGTCAGTCAGTCAGTAAGTCAGTCCGTCTGTAGTCAGTCAGTCAGTCAGTCCGTCTGTAGTCAGTCAGTCAGTCAGTCCGTCTGTAGTCAGTCAGTCAGTCAGTCAGTCAGTCTGTAGTCAGTCAGTATGGCGATAACAACACTGTGCGCTGTCGTTGGTGAGTACTGAATGTCTTTGCGCTGTGATTTAGTTGTAAAACGTTCTCTGCATCTCTTAATAACTGTGTTTAACTTCCAAAAATATGATCGTACATAATTCAAGCGATTACTCTTAATGATCCTCACCGTTTACCTTGTGTTTATATTTTTAGCATTTTGCATATTTTGCAACTTTTTGTTCCCGCTACTGATAAACCAAATGCTACATAACATATTTGATGTTGGCAACACAAAGAGAACAAACTGTAACATACAGACACCAACAACTCCTCCTCCAGATGTGTATCTCTCTGCAGAGACGAGCAGCAGCTTCATCTTTAATGTTACTTTTTCTTACTGTGGTTTCACACTGAGAGCAGCTACTTTCATATGTTTCGTCGTGGGCGACGCGTGAAGGTTTTGATTGCATCATCGTGGAGCATTCTGTATTCTGCGTATTGTTGTTAATAACATAAATAACTTCCCATCGACCCGGACAGCGAACACAAACGCCTGCAGAGAAGCCTCAGTGTTTGTTCAAAATAACATCCGTAGTGAAAGAAAGAAGCCGGCGAGCGGTTGCTTGGTTTTCTGCTGAGGTGGTGAAAAGGATTTAAATTTGTGTTCTTGCAGCCGCTCTGAGAGTTCTCCCCGACAGAGCTCAGTTCCTCCAGTACGAGTCCGTCTCTCTGAGCTGTGAGCAGCAGGGAGGCTCTCCTGACTGGAGGGTGAAGAGGAACACATCGACTAAGACAAACCAAGAGTGTTCCTCAGAGACAACCGATCGATCCTGCTGCTTCATCCAGGACCTGTACCCACTAGACACTGGGGTGTACTGGTGTGAGTCTGCAGCAGGAGGAAGGTGCAGTGACACCGTCAACATCATGGTGACTGGTGAGTTTAAACAAAAAGACGGGAAATTCACCTCCAGATGTTCTCCTTTGACGGGGCTGAACATGCAGAGGTTTTTGGTCACCATAGTTGGAGAACGCTCAGTTTCTGACATGCCGATTCTAAAACAAGTCGTCAACCTCCGGGCCTGAAAAGTGAAGATGATGCTGAAGTGTCTCAAAGCTGCAATCTAGAATTCTATGGTTTTTCTAGAATGGACTTCTGTCCGGACTTCCGAGGTGCTTGGAGGAGGTCAAAAGCCTGAAGAAGTCTGGAAGAGGAAGCACGTTGGTCCGGCATTAAAGTCGTTCTTCAGACTACAAGTGTTGCCGGAGCTTTGACCTCTTCAAGTGAACTATCTTCTGGTCTTGTCTCTCAGGTGGATTCGTGATCCTGGAGAGTCCCGTCCTCCCCGTGACAGAGGGAGACAACGTGACTCTACGCTGCAGAACCAAGTCGACTTCCAACCTCACAGCCGGTTTCTACAAAGACGGCCTCCTCATCGGGAGCAGCTTCACGGGGAACATCACCGTCCCCGGTGTTTCCAAGGCCGATGAAGGACTCTACAAGTGTAACGTCTCTGGAGTCGGAGGGTCTTCAGAAAGCTGGCTGACTGTCAGAGGTGAGGACAGCCTCAGAGGGACAGTTCACCACAAAATCAAGAACACAAAGATGTCTCCAAAAACATGTATTTGAAGTCTCTTTCTAGAAACCGTGACCCGGTTCCTAGATAATCCACAGACTGTGTCCTCTGCAGTGTTTCATGTAGGAACTATTTTCTTTCTGGAGAAGGAAGCGTGCATCTAGACTGGATGCTGCTAGCTCACTTAGCATCGATCGCTAACGTCACAGCTCAGCGGAGGAGGACGCTTCACCTTCTGCGCGGTGAAGTTCGGTAGAAAGAAAATAGTTCCTGCATGAAATTTGGGCTTTTTCAAAATTATTCTTTGCCTCTTTGAGCACCAAAAGCATATAATTCCATATTAATGGAGAAAAGACGGACATCTCTACTGCCGATATCACACACTAAAACAATCCAGACTGATAAATAGCGCTACAGGTAACAGGTTTGGGGTGAACTGTCCCTTTAAGGGCCCCGAAAAACTACTTCTACATGAACACCCAAGGAAATTATGTCGTTTAAAAACCTGGTTTGTTTGTATTCTTCTGAAGTCTGTAATTAGGTTTTCAACAGGAGTTTCTTTTTAAGATAGTTTCAAGAATAAGTTAGACAATGAGAGAGACGGAGGAACAAATACAGAATTTGGTTCCACCATTATAAACATCTGTACATCTTTACATTTTCTGTCTGACCAGCGACAGACGAGAACATTCAAATTTAAAACATAAAGGTTTTTATCAAACTGAGATTTATCCAGAGCGTATTCAGCACAAAGCCAGCCAGCCGTACAGACAGAAGTCTGTTTGCATCGAGGCCAACCTGTGGTATTTCTGTTTTGAAGCAGGCCGACCTGAGCCACCGCCGCCGCCGCCGGACTCCCCCCTCGCAGGCTTTCTACTTCCTGTGGTGGGCACCTGCCTCTCGCTGGTGCTGCTGGTGCTGCTGGTGCTGCTCTGCCTCTGGAGGAACCACAAAGGTCAGCCTGTTTTCATGTCAATAAATCGACTAACCCTCTTTAACTCTTGAAACCGGAGTTTCAGGAGGTCAGAACGTGCCGAGCGTGGAAGTTTGTTGTTGGATTTGCAAACAAGTGGTATGAAATGAATAGAAACATCTGTATGTGAAGTGCGTCAAAAAAATGTATTCATGGGTGATATTGTAACTAAAGAAATGAAAGTATTTCACAATTGATACACAAAAAAGGACAAAGTGTCCTGTAACGTAGCATCACGCTGTCCATAGACGATGGACAGACAATATAATAGAATCAGAGACATATTTACACTATTTCAGTGTCTGTGATTCATTTATGACACAAAAACACATTTTACATGTTTTTCAGCAGTAACTTCCTGTTGTTGTTTTTTTCTCCAGTTTTTTTGTTCTTTTAAATTCACATCAAACACTAAAATGTTGCTCTGCAGGTAAAGTCGACCCTGATGTGTCGTACACGGACGTCACCATCACACAGCAAGCGCAGACAAACAGGATCAGAGGTAAACAAACACACAATAATAAATACCAGCAGATGATAAAAACAATACGTTAAAAGAAACAAGGTGAACCTCAAATATTCTTATGACATAAATAAAACAGTTTGAATCTGTAATGTAACGACACTCTGGGTCCTGCACACTGTGTTTGTTGTTATCTGCATAGAGATAGAAGTCCCGCCCTCTCTACGCTCCTATTGGTTCATGGTTACATAGTGAACAAAACAGTCGGCATTACAAAACCTCATTGTTCTACCTTATCAGGCTGACCCAGTTTCTATTCTACGTTTATGGGCTTGAAGTGACGACATGTATTTAAAAAAGCACATGCATAGAAACAAAAACACAGAAAGACAAATATGAGTATATAACAAACCCAAACAACAGCAGACAATCGTGTACAATAGTATCTTGTCCTTTGTGTTACGACCTTTACTTCAAGGATGAGAGCAGCCTCGCTTCCTGATATTTAATCCTACATTTCATAGTCAAAGAGAGGACAGGTACTCATGGTTTTTAACCCACATATTTGGTTTTATTAAAGCATTAAAGTATAGTGGACAAGTCTGTTGTTATCCTCTTGAAAGGGGAAACCCTCCTCTGTTTCCTGGTCGCAGTAATGGAACATTCATTATTGTGGGAATCGAACAGCGACACAGTGTTTCTATTATTCTGTCCTTCCTCCTCAGATGCGACCGCTGCTCCGACCTTCTACTCAACGGTCAAACCGGGAAACACCTGACAGGAAACGACACGAGGGTGGAAATCTATTCTGTAATGGGTTAAACAGAAGTTGATTTTTCTAAGCAAACCTGCATCAACAAGGGATTAAAGTGTTATTGGTCAAATAAAAACTCATAGTTTCATCATTTAAATACAAGGTTTCAGCAGTAAATTATAAAATCAATCTGTTAAATGTTTGATAATGTTTAAATGTCTAAATGTTTCCAGTAGCAGACACGGATATTATAATTATGGATTCATTCTTAAAACATTTAATCAAAGACGAAGACATATTTAAATATGTGTTCCTGTTGTTTAGAAGTAATAAACTATTGAGGTTCAATACTGCGACTGAATAACAACTATCATAACAACTTTATTGTTAAAAGAAAATTACATTTACATCCATTCATTATTAATTATCAACATATCGCTCTCAGGATGATTCCCTTCTTCAGCGACAAAACACATCAAGGAACAAACAGACTTTAAGGGAACAAACTTAAAATAATAATCGTTTCTATTTGTTTATGTTATGTAAACATGTGTAAACAGGGTTATGGGTGCAGCTTTAAATGCGTAACATCTGTTTGAGTTTCTGTCTTCCAGTTATTAATGAATAGTCCTATTTTTAGCAACAAAGTATTTGTGTACAATAAAACAGGTACTTCTTCATTCCTCTATCAACACCTGAAACACACCTTCACCCGTATAGTCAGCACTATTACATCACTGATTATATTTAAAGTATTCAAAACCTGCTGCAGGAGGAAATGTATATGTGAAATCTATGCACAAAATAATTTAAAGACAATTTAAAAAAAGTACAGATGTTTTTTGCAGCAGCAACAGAAAATATACATTAGTTGTGATAACAACATGTACACAACCATTTTGTGCAGGAAGAGTTTGACTACATAAATACTAAAGACATAGAATCAATATAACAGGTGAGAGTGACAGGATTGACAATCATTTCTGTTATTGTTAAAGAAACAAACAAAAGAGGCTGATCCTTACACACAGTGGCAGTCGAGGACAATAACACGTTGTTAAAAGTCTTCATTGCGCATTATAGTTCTCATACCGAAACAATAAAAAAGGTCAGTTTGTGATGGTGATTGGCAGGAAGATGTGTCGTCACTTTTAGTAACTGTACATTAAACTGGACTTCTATGACTTATCCGTTTGTTAGTTCTGAATTAATGCATCGGTATTGAACTGTGGGTAACAACAACACTGGTGAGGCTCAGCTTCAGAGCTCTGTACCGGGGTTATTTCTGTACCCACCACCATGAATACATAAATAGCTTCTCAGTGAGAAACACGCCAATTTAACTTAAAATGTGTCTATTTATGGAAATCTGGACGTCCAAACCAATTAACGGTCCGAGAAGAAGCACTTTGTTAAACGTTAGCTTTGATGAAGGAACGATTTCAAGTAAAATATCTCGACCACTAAAACATACGACACAAACATTCATGTTCCCCTGAGGATGAACTGAAACATCTTTGGTGATCCCTTAACTTTAGCACCATCAAGACGAAATCTGAATTTGTAGCAATACTTTAGTTTATGACCAAATACCTGCAAAACTATAATGAGCCTCAGCTGCTAGTTAGCTAATATTAGCATGCTAACACACTAAACAAAGATGGTGAACATGGTGTACAGTGTGGATCTCCCCCTGTGTGCGTTGTAATCTGAGGTTCTGCTGGCTTTGTAGACAAAGTGACTTTTAGTGTATGTGACCGTGCCACACTGACTAGCTCACCACAGTGACGGCTAAGCCGGTGGCTAGCATAAATCTTGTTCTCTAGGCAGAGAGCGATTCTTTGAATCTTGTTCTCTAGGCAGATAGTGATAGAAACCCCAACAAACACTCAACAGAGGTATTACTACTATCAGTCCTACTACACAGTAGAAGGCGATCCTTCCTCGACTCTCAGGTTGTGATGGACTTCCTGTCTGTGAAGGATCTCTTCCTCCACTTGTTGAGTTTGGTGTCTCAGGTTTGGGTCGATCCCTCTGTGCTGTAAAGACACCAAACAAGTCTGAGTCACTCATGAGAAGAAACAACATCTCACTAAAACAGAAGACTGAATGTCCTCAACAGATTAAACTGAGTTAGTCAACAATAATTGTTTTATCCAATAAATCTCCTGAATTGAACCTGATGAGAAACTTCTACTGAATCAACTCACCTGTGACATTGAGGTGACATTCCCGAGAACCACTTCCATAATGTGTGTCGACTCTACACAGGTAAAGACCTGAGTCATCAGTCCTGAGTCTGGACATGTGGAGTCTGAGTCGTTCTTCTCTGAGGACGTCTTTGTCAAACTGGATTCGTCCTGCAAATCGTTCATGCTGAGACTCTGAGACCTCGACACCTTCATGAAGATGAAACAGGACGAAGGATCTGAGAACAGTTAACATCTCACAGATGATAAAAATGGACTTGATGGAACCGTCTGTTGTGGGGGTGAAGGTCCATTCCAGAGTGACGTTGTGGTTCTCCTCTGCCTGATAGGAGGTCTTTGCCACATCCACTACTAATGATCCTGTTGAGGAGACAGAGAGGGAGAGTGAGGAGCAGACAAACTGACAACGGTAACATGAGAGCCTTCAAACTCCACCTGGAGATGTTTACTGATGCTGAGCTTTAAAGACACAAAGGTATGAACAAGGTGCTTGATTGTAACAATAACTAGAGTGATGTTAAAGTGTGTGAGTGAGGCTGAAGGTGTATTTAGTGAAGCTGTGAACTCACCAGAGACACAGGAGGTAAGTTTGAAGAGCAGCAGGATGCTACAGATCATCTTCTCCCTGTGAGAGGAGACAGAGGACCAGAGTCATGAACACATCACATCACAGGTCAACAGAGACCAGCTGCACTCTGTCTGTAGTCACTACAACACTTCTTCTTCTGTGCTTCTCATGACAACATGGGCCCATCCCAAGTCTCTTATTTGTCATTTCCTCGCTAGCGAAGAGAGATCTCCGAGGAGCCATGAGCGAGGGCGCACGAGAGTCGCCTTCCAGGAAGTGTTTACACGGCCGACACGCCCCCTCATTGTTCATCAGTGATGTGATTGGATGCTGCAGCTAATCACTGGAGTTTAACATCACAGTGAGGACGGATGAGATTAAACTCTAGTTTATCTTTGATATGGTTTCTGATTCACCATCTGGTTTGAATATGTCTTCATTGTAGACTGAACAAACAACAAAAAGACCACAAACAACTTTCTTCATTTATTAGAAAGATTTGTCTTTTCTGACATTTCCTTCAATAACTTTTATTATGAATTAATTTTTAATTAATTAAAGAGAGAGAGAGAGCTTTTTACATCATTTAATTCAGTCACATGAGGCTGATCATTCCTGAGTGTTTGATGAGTTTTATCATTTAAGAGAAACCATAATCAAATTCAGTTTCTCTTATTTATGACTTCACAATCAGAATTTCAAAACACACACAGACGCAAATAAGGCCCTCCTTGCGGTGACAGAGTCGCTTCACGCCGCGAGAGCTAACTCTCTCTCCTCTGTCCTGATTCTCCTGGACTTGTCTGCGGCGTTTGACACTGTGAACCATCAAATCCTCCTCTCCACCCTCGAGGGGATGGGCGTCTCAGGCTCTGCACTCTCCCTGTTTGCATCCTACCTGACGGGTCGATCCTACCAGATGACCTGGAGGGGGGCCGTGTCGGAACCACGCATGCTGACTACGGGGGTTCCGCAAGGGTCAGTCCTGGGCCCCCTTCTCTTCTCGCTCTACACAACATCTCTGGGTTCTGTTATTCGCTCGCATGACTTCTCCTACCATTGTTATGCCGATGACACCCAGCTGGTCTTGTGATTTCCCCCCGGTGACACCCAAGTGGAGACGCGCATCGCTTGGTGTTTGGCTGACATCTCGAAGTGGATGACGACACACCACCTCAAGCTCAACCTAGACAAAACTGAGCTACTGTTCCTCCCGGGGAAGGGTTGCCCGCACCGGGACCTGTCCATCACCATTGATGATACCGTGGTGACGCCAACTCGGACTGCGAGGAACCTGGGTGTGACCCTGGATGACCAACTGTCATTCTCAGCAAACATTTCATCTGTTACACGCTCCTGCAGATTCCTGCTCTACAACATCAGGAGGATTCGTCCCTTCCTCACTGACGAGATGGCGCAGGTTCTCATCCAGGCTCTTGTCATCTCCCGCCTGGACTACTGACACTCTCTACTCGCCGGAGCCCCGGCGTCGGCCATCAGACCTCTGGAGCTTGTCCAGAAAGCTGCAGCTCGCCTGGTGTTCAATCGCCCCAAGTTCTCCCACACAACTTCCTTTCTCCGTTCTCTACACTGGCTACCTGTAAGAGCTCGCATCCAGTTTAAGACTCTGGTGCTAGAATACAGGGCAGTGAAAGGAACAGCTCCTTCCTATCTCCAGGCCACGGTCAAGCCTTACACCCCCGCCCGACCACATTGCTCTGCTGCCTCGGGGCGATCGGTCGCCCCGTCGCTCAGAGGTCCTGGTGGCCGATCGACCCGGTCACGGCTGTTTTCTGTCCTGGCCCCACAGTGGTGGAATGAACTTCCCACTGACGTCAGGACAGCAGAGTCGCTGCCCATCTTTCGGCGCAGGCTGAAAACCCACCTCTTCAGGAAGTGCTACCCTGAGCCTTCCACTCAGCACTTATTGTTTTCATACTAGCTTGTTGCACTTATTGTATTCGTATTACTTATAGCACTAACTGTTTTTCTTGTTTCTGCACTTTGGCTCTGAGTTATGCTCTGCTTCATGCTCTTAGATGCTTGTTTGGAAAAGGAAATGTACTTATGACTTCTGGTCACCAGTAGTTCTTATGATTACCAATGTTGAATGCACTTATTGTAAGTCGCTTTGGATAAAAGCGTCTGCTAAATGACTGTAATGTAACGTAAAGTCTCTAACCTTTCAATCAGATTAATAATGACAACTGATACAAATATAAAACAAGAGCGCTTTGTAAAGGATGGGCACTTCAAACTGTCAGTACATGTTGAAAAAAGTCTCGAAACATAACCCCCGAGTTTACCTTAACCATGTTCCAGGGTACCAAGAACGTGACGAGAGAAGACACGTCCAGACGAGCACGCAGCCGAACAGGTGAAGCATAAACACGGCAGGAGAAGCGCGGAGAGGCGGAGTCTGTAGAGAGCTCCACCGGAGCTGCTGTGTGAGTACTGGATCACGTGTGAGTGTACAGCTGTTATAAACGACGCATCTGTTTGCGTTTCCGTCTTCCAGTTATTAATAAATAGTCCTATTTTTAGCAACACAAAGTATTTGTGTACAATAAAACGGGTACTTCTTCATTCCTCTATCCACACCTGAAACACACCTTCACCCGAGTCATATTTGGGATGACATCAGAAAAGTTTGTGAGTCCTATTTTTAGCAACACAAAGTATTTATGTACAATAAAACAGGTACTTCCTCATTCAGTCAGGATGGTGACATCTACTGGACAATCATTGTTATTGCATCTGTGTGGAAATAATGTAATTATAGGTGAACCTGCTGAAATCACCAATAAAGGATCGAATGCTGATAAAGGATAAAAAAAGAAAGAAAAACAGTGAAGACACGTGAATTAAAAGCAATTATTTTGGGCCAAATACTGCAAACTGACAGATTTCCCTTATTTATATTTTATTGGACAAACAGCCGACTCTGGTTGGAGAAGCCGATGCGTTCAGGTGAAACCAAAGTTGAAGGATTGTTAAGTTCTGCAGAGCGCTGAGCTCTCACAGCGACTTTACAGAATCATCAAATAAAGAGTTCAAGTGCAGAGGCGTCTGTTTTTTAATGTTTTATTTTGATTACTAAGCGCACAATTGCAAATGTACAACATGTTTATGTAATAACATGTCATTTCAAAGGCCTGTCTCGTGAGTGAAAGTGTTTCGGACCTGTCCACTAGGTGGCGTGACGCGATAATTAAAGGTGCTGGTTCTCAACTGGTATTAACTTTTCACACTTGTTTTACTGGAACGCAGTCAACTCGGGTGTGATGTCTTACATAACTTTTCATGTTATACTTTGATTTATAATAAAATAACTGCACAAATGACATCCCATAACCCTCAAATTATAAAACTAATGTACAGGATATCAGAGTAAAGTCATAAATAATAATGCAGCCATATTTATCTATTTCTATAAATCTTTACTTATTTATTTTTGCATTTATTTTTTCATTGTTAAATTGAATTATGTATTTCTGGCTGGTAATTTAACTGTGCAGATTGTTACGTAGGAATAAGAAATGCAAACAATTTTAAAGATGATTAAATAAAGCATGAAGCATCAAGTTTATGGAGGACGGAAGCAGCCAAAATAAAATGAACAAAAATATGACTTAATAAATAAATTAATATGCCAATAAATATACCAAAAACAAATAAAAAATAAATGTATGCATTCATTAATTGGGAAATGTATACTTCTGTCTTAATTTGCCTTCATTTTCTTTGCTTTTGTTATCTATTATTAATTATTTTTTTATTTATTTTTTACATTCATCCATTTGTTTTTTAAATGTATCTTTTAATTTATTCATTTTTTGTTTGGTCAGGTTCCCTCCTCTATACATTAACTAAGAGGTGAAACAGAAATTTTAGACAATTTTAGGAACATGGAATAGTAAAAATATAAGAATATTGCCTTCTTCACACTCGATATATCTACAATGTCACAGGTTGAAGCTCTTCTTCATCACTCCAGTACGAGATCAGCTCTCCTTTTAGCATCAGCTCGAGCTGCAGAACAACCAGAGGAGAGAAGGTGTTAAAGTAAAGTGAGAGTGACTTCACCTCCTTCTTCTTCTTTGTCTTCCTGCTTTCTTCATTGTTGTTGCTGTGACAACCAGCTCACACCCTTCCTGTCCAGTGAAAACCACGCGTTTCCAAATGTGTTGATTTCGACCGGTTCGATCTTCCACCGAAAAACCCACAGGATCAAACCCGTCATCAGCCACAAGAGATGCCAGCTCTCACATTTCAGTGAAACAGGATATGAAGCAGCCACATGAACAACAAAGACTGGAAACTGTTTCTAGCAGCTCCACTTCTGCACCAACAACTAGTTCAGTGTAATGCTAAAGTAAGAGTCAAACAGTCAAACACTCACAGGGAACATATTACTGCACTATCAATACTCTGACTACTTTAAATACTTTGTCTTCAGTAACGTCTTGAATGCATGACTTTTGCTTGAAGTGGAGTATTTTCACAGTGTGGTTTTAGTACTTTTACTTGTGTGGGATTTAGTGGCATCTAGTGGTGAGGTAGCAGATTACATCACTCCCTTTCAAAGAGTGTCTCTGGGAAATGAGATCCAAAAACACTCTTGAAATGAACACTTATAGATGCACAAACTAGAACAAAACGGAGATTAAAGGATCTGAATACTAAAATAAAAGGTCAGTAGAGTTGTTCCTCACCTCTGACCTCCTGTGGAGGAGGCATACAGACGAGGTGATTCATTTCTGTTACTATGTTCTCAGAGGTGTTCTTACCTCGAGCCATCCTGCAGTACAAGCGTATGCACATTATGAGTATGACGGTGTAGAGGACGAACAGCAGGATGGTACACAGCAGCCTGGGCAGAGACATGAGAGGAGGAGGAGGAGGAGGAGGGACATCTGTAGGCTGAGGTCTCACTGTGAGGAAGAACAGAGTTTCAAACACATAATGACTTCTGATTTCATTCAAATCTTAAATCAAATGTAACTTTTCTTTAATAAGGCCATATGAATACTGTCAACAGGGTGCAACAAGAGGACAAAAGTAATAGAGATGGGTCTCATCACTGTGGTTCTCCAGTGGAGTTAATGTAATGAGGTTGGAAGACACTGAATGCTTTATCTAAATATAGTCTGATTTAAATGTATGGAGACAAGAAACACTGGGAGCAGCCTATTAAACGACCCAAATGTCTTATTAAACCTATACATCTTGAACATAGATGTACAGTAAATAGGAAGCAGAACATCATGTCACCTGACACAGCCAGCCAGCTCTGCGGTGACTTCCCCTTCATGGGGTGTTCACACATGTAGAAGCCTTCGTCAGACCTGGACACCGCTGGGAGGACCATCTCTCCTGCAGGCTCAGTGCCGATGAAAACATCATTTCTGTAGAACGCAGCAGAGAAATCCGACGTCGGATTCGGTGCAAATCTCTCCTTGTAGGAACATTGAATGGTCACTTTCTTTCCCTCAGTCACGGGAAGTGCAGGGCTCTGCAGGATCACGACACCGGCTGAAATACAGTGGAGAAAACCCAGTGTCATTTTCTACATAGGTTTTATAGATATTTGTAGTTTCCTTATCTCCAGAATCCTCCCAGATAAGTTTAACGACGACGTTACCGGTCACTGTGATGTTGACGGTGCTGCTGCACTCGCCCCGCTTGGACTGACACCAGTACACTCCGGTGTCCGATGGGAAGACTTTGCTCAGCGCACAGGTGCCGCCCTCGCAGGACCGGGACCTCTTGAAGGAGTTGTTCCCCATCAACGTCCAGCCGCTGGAGTCTGTCGGCGCCGCGCACGTTACAGAGACGTCCTCATACCGAAAGAACTGAGACTTGTCGGGATGGATGCTCAGCGTGGCTGCTGGCGGCGCCAACAGAGAAATGAAAGAAATGCTTTTTAAAAACAAACATCAGTTTGACGTCTAATGGTTAAAAACAGAGACATTACTGCAGCTTTTTAACTATGAAATCAATCAATAAATCACGGTCACTTTTATCCACATTTTTTATCGTACAAATAAAGTATTTGTGCAAAGACGTTGTGGGCATGATCCAGCAAACTTTGATGAACTGCACCCGATGCCAAGAGGACAGCTTCAGAACACTTTGACACAAACTTCATAGTACCAGAAACAGAAAATCCAGACTTTCAAATCATCAACAATCAAATCAAGATAACTCACTAATCACTAGTTATGCACTCGTATGTTTTTGGTCATCCCGTATAGAGCATATTCATATCTTACCCGTACTGTTCCCCTGTAAATGACTCTGAACTTTTCTACTTCTAGTCAGATCTCTAAACTACATTTCGTGTTGGTTGTCGAATAAACAAAGAAAAATGACATCTATTGTAATTATTGAAAAAAGTAGATTTTCTTACAAAGTATCAGGCAGAGAGAAGCAGCTTCCATCCTGTGTCGCTGCTGTTTGAGTTCATCTCGTTTAGTTTCAGCTGACGGTCTACCCACATCCTGAGTTAAAGGAAATCATGACCATTTCTATTCAACACGTCACAAACCGAGACTGTAAACACAATGGTGTGTTTGTTGAATTAGTGAAACAGTTGCCATTGTTAACTACTTTATTTTCTTCTCAACCTGCCTCACACGGTACAACATGTAAAGAATTAAAACGCAGTGCTTCAAAGACAAAGCTCTTCCTCTTCACTAAGGAAACAACTCAACTTCACGCTGGTCAAGAGGTTTGGTCCTTAGGAGTCTCATTTCTGTAAAAACAGAAAAGCCACATCATTTACCTGAAGAGCCAAATAATAATAAAACAAATATGAAATATGTTCAAACTGGCCAGACATCTCCAATATAACGTGGCTCTATAGCACTCAGCTTGTGGTGCGCAAACAGCTAAAAAAACGGCGATGTCTCGTTCAAGAAATGGTGAGCATGTGAACGCAGCTCCCACTGTTCATCAACATAATGCACCGTAACTCCGAGGCGATGATGGTTACCCGACGATGTCCGGTAGTCTCCGGTGACTGCAACAGCTGGTGCACATTGTGACTCCATCTCTTTTGTAGTCCTCTCCTTTTCATACGACTTGTGTGTTCTTCTGGTGACGGTGCGTCTAAAGGGAGGCTCCTACGTGACGTCATTCGATCCTAAGAACGTTCCTCATACCGACATCTTCCACAACACTAGTTGGCCTGCAGTGTCAGTGTTGATAGAGGTCCACATATCTGATGTTAAACTAACCGCAGATGCCTTCGACACAATGGCTTTGGCCACCTTAGTCGGCCTCCTTGTTTTCATGCAGGGCTCTATAATGCCTCAGCATAGTTGAGGTGTTATTGTTGTATCCAAGTTCTCTTGAACACAACAGACACTTCACCTTTTTAAAATACCCGAAATGAGAAGAAAGACGTTAGAACAAGCCCAAAATTGGTCCAAAATTAAATGCGTTTTCTCCGACCATTTATAGACGTTAATTAAACGTTCACGTTTAGACCAGATCTCAACGGGATTTGCAAGACTATAATTTTTCGTCCTCTACATTGTGCTAATAATATTATATCATCATTTTAGAGGCTTACTAAGAAACCACATCCACATTTATCAGTTGAAAGCCAATATTGCAAATCCTGGTAAAATCTGGTTGAAACGTGAACGTTTAATAATCGTCTATGAATAGTAATAAAAATAAAAAACGTTCACTTTTAAAAACCCGTTAAGCCCTAAGCCTTTTTGTAGGCCTCTCCTCGATTTTTGCAACCCATAGTTAAGAGAGTGATTTTCGTCTAAATATAAGGTGTATTTTAATCGTTGTTATAGTGTAGAAAGCTGACACTTGTGAAATTTGTTCTAATTTGTAAATATCAGTATATATGTTACTGGTTAAGAGTACATTAAGATGGAACACAGCACAAATTGAAATTCTTTATCTCCGACTATAAATTAATCCAATTTTGATAAGATATTTCTTTTTAATGTTGTAGTGGAAAGCTTTTCTCCTCTCCAGATCATAGCCCAATGGGTTGAGAGTCTCTCTGCACAATGTTTTCTTTGATAAATTGAAGCATTCAAGAGCTAGAGAGGTTAGAGTGCAGTGATTTCAGCCGAGGTCAACCAAAATGTCATTTGGTTCCAGCTGTTCCATTGTAATTTCATAGAGTATATAATTATATATTTCACTTCTTTTATGACTAATAGTGTTCAATCTATCATATGCAGAAGTTTGGCATCATTTAGAGAGCCTGGATCCTCTCTGAGCCTGTTTATGTCTGTCATCCATGGGATTTTCTCATCTGGCTTCCACTCCAGGTCTCCTAGCTCAGCCTGTGGTTGGTCGATTTCAGTCAATGGGCCCGCCGTGATTTTGATAGACAGAAGCGTTAGCCAGTAAGGAGTAAAACAGTGGCGCGTCACCTGAATTTGCGCATAACCTCGCCGGCATTCACACCCATCCCCCACACGGTCCCTTTTGTTATTGGGCCCTTGTTTCTCCGCGGGGACATTTCAGAGTATATATATATATTTCATGTATATATATATATATATATATATATATATATATATATATATATATATATATATATATATATATCTCTCCCTAGGTAATTGGAGGAGAATGAGAGGCGGGATGGAATCTTCGTGACTCACAGCCAGTACGAGTCACAGAACGGCACTCTGCTAATTCTGATTGGCTAACAGTGCTGTCATTCATTTCCACGTGTGTACAGCTCAATTCTATTGGCTCTAACGCATCAAAAGAGGTGTCAATCACTGAAATCAGCCGGCTCAACTAACACCAACGAACGTGAACCCTTTAAAAGGTCCTATGGAGCCGGTTATCTGGCTGTGAGTGCGTTCACATGGAGGGGGCGGTCTTTACAACGCTGTGACCAATCACAAACACGGACAGGCCTGCTGTCAGCAGAGCGGCATGATTCACAAAACTATAGTAGACAAATATTAAGAAGTTAAACGCATCATTCAGGCTGAAAGTAACAGTTTATGTCGATAATGCACAAAAAAAACCAGCTGCTAATAAATCGGCTGTGTGATTGTGTAAACGGATTCACTGCTTCATCTTGATGCAACACACATGAGTGAATATACATGATGAGAGAATATGCAGTATAATGTGTTTATAACGCCGGAGTTGCGGCTGAAAGAATGAAGCTGAAATATTGTCCCACGCCATCAGAAAACATCTGAATACACATTATGAACTACAGTCAGATGTATGGTGCTCTAGATGAAGCAGTGGCATTATGAATCTGTTCATTCACACAGTCACACGTGTCACTTTAAACTGGTGAAGAGCTGCAACCAGCGACATCTACTGCAGTACCTCCGCAGACCCCCTGTTGAAGACCTCTGCTCTAGATGAAGCAGTGATATTATAAATCTGTTAATTCACACAGTCATGTGTCAGTTTAAACTGTGTTGCTTTTAGTCAGAATTATGTGTTTAACTTCTTCATATTTGTGTAATATTATCCAACGATCCACATACAGAGAAGTGGAATGTGTTTTGTCACTGAGTTAGCGGAGCTTTGTCAGCAGCGCCATTCTTCACTTGAAACGATCCACACAACAACATATATATGTATATACATATATATACATATACTGCATGTATGTCGGTGGAATCATTTTACAATAATGCAGGGAGAAAAGTGCAAACGGAAACGACCACAGTGTTTGGTGAAGAGCTGCAACCAGCGACATTTACCTCAATGTACTGTCAGCAGGGCTTGAGTCGTCGTCGCTGCTCAGTCAGTCGTAAAGTTGCATGTGTTTTCTTTGCCCTGCAGTCCTGAACAGCTGGAAGAGAACGTGGATGGATGAACAGATTGGTATTGGATTACAAGTCTGCAGTAAAGCACTAACATGAACATCTCTCTGACATTCTTTCAGGTAGGGATCCACTCACCTTCTGGGGTACCATCGGCATCATCATCGCCATCATCATCGCCATCATCATCGCCATCTTCGCTGCCATCATCATCATCGTCGGCATCAAGAGTAAGACATATATTACTCAACTTTTTAACTTACCTGTGAAAGAGACAATCGGCACCATGTTGGAAAGTGTTTTCACCAGGATGAAGTGACCGAGGGGGCCTCAGAAAGACTGCTGTTTCAAAACTTAAAGAATACATTTATCAATTAGAGCGTCCTCTGAAGAACGGAGAACTAGCAGAGTACGTAATGTGTTTTGATTTGACCAACGATTCATTGCAGAGGGAGGCAGAGAAACAAGCGTTTGCAGCTCTCTCTCTCTGGGGCGCTATCCTTCACTCTGAAATATCTATAAGACAAGCCTGTGTTTCAATGAATTCTCTGAATGAACCAATAACTGACTGGTGCGGTCAGCAAACCAAACACCATTTGCTCAAGTTTAAGAACACATTTAAAAAGAGGACTGCTGTGTGATTGATAATGACAGTTTTCTTTGATTTTCTGAGGGGATTTTATTGTTTGCCTTGTGAAGTAGTCTCATCTTGTTTCTTCACAGAATGGCTAAAGAAGAAACCAAAGAAGAACAATGTCACAGACGATTTACACATGGATGAAGGTGGACAAGGGATGGCGGGGACAGGGACACAAATACTTCACCTGAAGCAGCATATGAGGCAGGAGCACCTTCAGTATCCGAGTCCAGCGTGTAGCTGCTCTTTGACTCACCTGCCAAAACACTCCAGTAAAATAGAAAAGGTCAAGGAAATATGATTCTGTTCACACAGATAAAAATGTGAACAGAACTTAAACTTTAAGTACTGTATTCCCCTAAATTAGCTTAGAAAACCCGGTATAAAATGGGCCCCGATTCTACATTTTTAATGACGGTTGTTTTTATAAGCCCCGACATTCCTGGTGTTTTTATTAGTACTTTTAAAACCTTTTGATGCAATTTATTATCACGCTGCTGCTCGCCTCTGCTCTCTCTGTCTGTCTGATCGACGCCAACTACACACACACACACATATACGTTACAGTCATTTAGCAGACGCTTTTATCCAAAGTGACTTACAGTTCAGTGTCTATCTATACACCGTAGACGCAGCTACGGGAGACATTTTGGGGTTAAGTGTCTAATACTAGTAGGGGGATTGAACTGCCGACCCTCTGATTGAAAGGCAGCCCTGCTCTCCACTTAGCCACGGTCACCCCCACACACAAACACACACATAGACACAAACACCGAGAAGTGAACCAGGTGGAGTGAAGGATGCTCCAGTTGAAGAAAACTCTACTCGTTACTGTTGCTGTGCAATAAAACATTCACAAGTCTTCATACATCTGTTCAATAAGCAGGAACATGTAAACAAAAGTGAAACCTAATTCAATCGGCTCTGTCCACAGTCTCTCATCCACCGCCGCTATGCTTACACTAGCTCTGACACACTGTTACTTTAAATGTTGATAAATTCTGTTCATAAGGGCAACACCCAGCCTGTGTTGTAATGACAACATTATGAACATGCAATATGAAATAGCTGGAAAGCACTTTAAAAATGTGGTGCTTCCTCCAAACATTGTATTTTTTGTATCAGTTACTTTTCCCCCTTAGAATTCCAGATTAAGTTTATTCTCCAGAGATCCATGTTGCAGACAAACAATATCGAAGTACTCATAAACCATTATCTAATGCACAATCCACCCCTTAAACACATCTCAAACACGAGAATGCTGAATTGAAACTACAATACTACTACTGCCTTGACAATCTTTAACAACAAGCAGAAATGGTTGACCACCTGTAGGAGCAGCATTTCCATGAAATTATACCGAATTTCAGCCAGTATTCTCCTGAACCTGTTTGGTTAAAGTGCTTTCTTCAGCACGTGATGGGTATCTGGCTAAGCTAACCTTTACCCTTTACCTGTAAGAGTAATAAGCTATGTAAGAATGTTTGTGCCATAACGTGTTTTTAACATGAAGTCTGTCTGTGAACAGACCTTTTTTATTTTATGTAAAAGTTTTCTCTACTGGAGTGTATTTTTAATGCCAAATGTCTGTCACTTTAAAATAAATGTTACATTCCTTCTTTACCTACAGACTGTACTTTTCTGTGGAGTTTTTTTGTCAATATGCATCATGTGTGTTATAGAGACCCAGCAGATGTCTTGACTATTTTTCCTTCCTTCATAACATTTGCAAAGACCTTGGGGCGATTGAACACCAGGCGAGCTGCGGCTTTCTGGACAAGCTCCAGAGGTCTGATGGCCGACGCCGGGGCTCCGGCGAGTAGAGAGTTGCAGTAGTCCAGGCGGGAGATGACAAGAGCCTGGATGAGAACCTGCGCCGTCTCGTCAGTCAGGTAGGGACGAATCCTCCTGATGTTGTAGAGCAGGAATCTGCAGGAGCGTGTAACGGATGAAATGTTTGCTGAGAATGACAGTTGGCCATCCAGGGTCACACCCAGGTTCCTCGCAGTCCGAGTGGGCGTCACCACGGTATCATCGATGGCAGTGGTGGGCCGTCAGGACATACAGGAGTATCAAGTTTATGCATACGTGTATGTTATCCAGTTTGAAATTAGGTCCGAGTCTGGCGACAGTTATTTAAGAAATGCAGAGAACAGGGATGTCAGACATAAGTCCAGATATGGAGATGGTCAAAACACAGTCATGTCAGACATAAGTCCAGATATGGAGATGGTCAAAACACAGTCATGTCAGACATATGGTCCCTCTTCAAGAACGAGCTGACTTCACTGGTTCAGTCACTTACACCTGTTAAAGTCTGTCCAGTTACACAGAGTCCATTTGTCAATACCTGTGTAATTTTACAATAAAGAGGAAATATATACTAATAAATAGCTGAACTATTACATATAATGTTATCAATCCTAACATGCATATACAGGAGAATCAAAATATCTCCACACTACCTAAACGCTGCAGGGAGAGTTTGTAGCATGTTGGATTTCCTGCTAAACTAGTTTAGCTTAGCCCAGAACACACGTGCGGTGCGTCAGCTGTTTTTTGTTTTGTTTTTTGTTCCGGGTTCAGAGGTCACACTGCCTCCTCTGTGAGTGCAGTCCACCGAAAACATTATATTTCCCACAATTTAAGCTTCTGCATTTTCCAAATGCACTAGTATTATTCAAACGTATTGTTCGGTTTGTGAGCCTCGTACTGAACGGTTTAATATGAATACGTGTATTGTTACACCCCTAGAAACAAATAACAGTAGCTGTGGCGTCATAATGTGTCGGACAGCACTGAAGGCCTAGGCATAAAATGCACAGCCTGCCACTGCTCAATGGTGATGGACAGGTCCCGGTGCGGGCAACCCTTCCCCGGGAGGAACAGTAGCTCAGTTTTGTCTAGGTTGAGCTTGAGGTGGTGTGTCGTCATCCACTTCCAGATGTCAGCCAAACACGCAGCGATGCACGTCTCCACTTGGGTGTCACCGGGGGGAAATGACAAGACCAGCTGGGTGTCATCGGCATAACAATGGTAGGAGAAGTCATGCGAGCGAATAACAGAACCCAGAGATGTTGTGTAGAGCGAGAAGAGAAGGGGGCCCAGGACTGAACCTTGCGGAACCCCCGTAGTCAGCACTTTACACTTTACTACATGTTGACATGTTTCAGTTATTGATTCAAATATATTTTCATTATTGGTTTATGACAATGATTTATTTGAGTTATCTATAAGTAGAAACTTGATTTATCGAGTCTTGAAGTGTTTTATTTTGTTACGTTTGTACTCATTCATGTGGTAAAGGTTCAACCCCGAAGGGTGCGGCTGATCTCAGTCCTGCAGACAGAACTAGACTGACTGGCTCTCTTGCTGCCTTGGGCTGTCTCCTCTGCTGAGGGAACCGGAATTGCCACTTGCGTCTATTGTCTTTCGGTCGTTAAATAGTTTCGCTCTAGGGATGGACTGTGAATGTTGTGATAGGGCTATATGTAAAGCCAGCTCACCTGACACGTGCAGCGTCAGCTCTACCTGTCTTTAGTTCTCTGCTTGGTGTTCTGGTTCACACAGCGCGTACAGACCAGCTCTGGTCCGTCTGTGGTTCCTGGTCTCGGGTCTAAGAATACCTGCGGATAAATCCGGAAACTTCACACACACACCTACATACGTCAACGGAGCTTTGTTCGCCTCTCGGTAGGATTAAAAGTAGAAGTTGTCTTCACAATGGCGCAGTAGATTATTCTTATTTCATACACGATATTTTACCTTTGTGTTTATTCTTTTGAAGACAGATTCACGTTGACACGTCGATGCAGCGATGAAGACAAAAACTAAACTGAGTGGACTGATTGGACTCATTGGACTCTTTATTATTGTTCTTCTGATCAATGCAGCCACAGGTAGCATTAATCATTTTAATTATATCAAAATCTACACATTTGCTATTGTCAACTGTAAGTTTATTTAAAAGACATTAGGGACTTGTCTGACACTATGTGCTAAAAGAAAGAAATAAAACAACCTTCCATCTTCTCTCATTCGATTGTTTTTTTATGATAATTGATTATAATCATAATCAAATATTTTTTAATTTGTATTTAAATTTTTATAAAATACTTAATCATTTTTAAAATATATATAACATATTTATAATATATTTTATTTACAAAATATATAAATATTTATAATTAAAATATTTTTAAAACTATAATTGATTAGAATTAACTCACTAAATGAGAAGAAAAGAGAAATCGAAGGCTTTTCAGATTGAGATCATGATCTCGTAATTACAGTAGGCCTATCATCATCATCATCATCATCATGAGAGGGTTTGTTGTAATTATGAGAAACGCTTTTTAACTATTTCTTAAGGTTACAGAGGTTATCAATGTATTTAATAAGACAAAGGCTAACAATGTTAATAACTGGTGTTTTTCACTTTTACTTGGATTTTAAACGGTCTCAGAGTAACGTGGGTGGTGCAGTAATTACTTTGTGAACATTGAACATCTCACTGTGATATGCTCATAACAGGAAGTGGTTTTTTTCATGTCATGTTTTTGTCTCCCCCCCCCAGGGCCAGAGCAAAGAGTGAAGCGCGGTAAGTCAAACACCGTCTTTACCTTGTAATGTACATAGATGTGACTCCTCCCATCATTCCTACAAGAAGCTGTTGAATCTTAAGAAAAGTCGGAGGTTAAACATATTCAAGTTCAAAAATGTTTTTAACATATTCTTAGAGCTACAAAGCCTGTTGAAACAAGAGCACGCAGTGCAAATGACAATCCGAGACATAGAACATAAAATTGTAAAAAAATTTCCAAATATGGGAAAAAATAATTTTCTAAATCATGCAGACTCAATGACTCAAAGGCTAAATGTCAAATATATTTTGTGTTTCTTTAATAGAAATTGAGCTGCAATGCTCTCCAGCAGTGGAAGCTCACCCTGGTGACACCGTGACTCTACCGTGTTTAACAAAGCCCCAAATGGATGTCTGCAAATACCCGACTGTGGAGTGGATGTATTGTGATGCAGTTTGTAAGACATATGTACATGTGTTTGTGTTCCGTGAGGGAGAGGAAGACTTACAAGATAAGGAGGAGAAGTTCAAAGGTGCAGATCTTTTGCACAAAGAACTGTGTTCAGGGAACTTCTCCCTTCAGATGAAAGTAGATTCTTCTCATAGTGGAACATACTACTGCACCGTTGACACTGGAGTCAAGGAGGACAGCTGTTCTACAACCCTCACTGGTAAGTACACAAAGGTTCATATTATTTGACTAAAAACTGTTCACAAACTGCTTCAACAACAGAGGCTGTTGCACACCTTTAAACAGCTGTTCTCCATTAACCCCCAATGGTGCAAACACAAACACCACGGGGGGGACCACCTGCAACAACACGATAAGATCACAGATACACTTTCACGATGTAAAAGAAAACACTTAAATGTGGCTGGATTTGGATATATATTGTAATATATGTGTGATTGTCGTTTCTCTATTTCTTCACAGTTCGTGAACAAGTCACCCCCACACTATCCAATCTGAGAAATGGTGACTGGACTTCAGACCCAGACAAGCAAGGTAAGTGAAAGACTAAAAGTAACTGGCTCCTCTACACTGGCACCGTACCCACGGTGTCTTTGTGGTTATCCAGCTCAACTAGCACCAACAAACATGAACCCTTTTAACTAGGGGGCCAGCAGAGCCTGGGCTACAAGGCTATATGTAAGCCGTTAGTACACACTCCAAACACAACTCAAAATGTAACTACAGTTATTACCAAATATCAAAATCCAGATCCAGCCACTTAGGCAACCCACTCGCCACATTTCTGGCTCTACCGCTGTAGTATTTTATTCAATACGCACACACGATATATCATAAGAAAGCAGACAACCTACCGATTCTGGACATGTGCATCAAATCCAGCTATACCACAGCATCGGTGAGATATGAGCCAACGAACACCAGCAACACACATCGCTTCATCAAACAACTGTTGTAAAATGTATCTTACCGTAGTTGTTTATCCGTGATAAAATCATTTTGCCGGTAATTTAATTTACGATACGTTACAGCTACGTCATATATACGTTTTTTTAAATATATATATATATATATATATATATATATATATCTCCCTAGGTGATTGGAGGAGAATGAGAGGCGGGATGGAATCTTTGTGACTCACAGCCAGTACACGTCACAGAACGGCACTCTGCTGATTCTGATTGGCTAACAGTGCTGTCATTCATTTCCACGTGTGTATAGCTCAATTCTATTGGCTCTAATGCATCAAAAGAGGTGTCAATCACTGAAATCAACCAATGGGTTGTTGAGATAGGGCTCTGCGTAGAGAGGAAGGGCTGAAATCTTGACTTGCAGCTGCATCATTCCAAAGAAATAACAATCCTGGAAGTGCTTACCTTTTTAGGTGAACCTGTAACGGGTGTAGTAAGGACCCAGGAGCAGTACGACAAACGCCGGGGATGATTTGAATCGAAGCTTTATTTTCTTCGTAGCACACAACAGGTAGAATCTTAACAGGAATACAGCAGCAGTCTCTCGTGGTCGGGGACAGAAGGCAGAGTGAATTACCGGGGCAGAGGCAAGGCGGGGTAGACCAAGACAGACAGACAGAACCTGAAATTTTTCAATTTGTGCTGTGTGCCATCTTCATTTACTCTTAACCAGTAACATATATACTGATATTTACACATCAGAACAAATCTAACAAGTGTTCCCTTTATTATAACACCAACATTATTTAAATGCAGCTTGTGGTTGCAGAGATATACTCTTTTTAGTATGGGTATACAATTTACCCTTTATAAAGAATACACATGATTAACTATAGTCAGATCTATGGTGTTCTAGATCAGGGGTCTTCAAAGTGGAGAGCAGGGCCGCCTTTCAATCAGAGGGTCGGTGGTTCGATCCCCAGCTCCTGCTCTGCTAGTCTCATGTCAATGTGTCCTTGAGCAAGACACTTAACCCCAAAATTGCTCCCGTAGCTGCGTCTACTGTGTGTAGATAGAACTGAATTGTAAGTCGCTTTGGATGAAAGAGTCTGCTAAATGACTGTCATGTAATGTAATGTTTTTCAGGCCAAGGACCCCCGAACTGATAGAGAGATGGAGCAGGGACCCCCAACTTTATACAGTATATTGTATACAATTGTGTTTTATATTAAACTGGGCCTACTGCCATGTATAAACACACCTTGTTTTTGTGCATTCAATAATAAGCTATTCAAATAATACACATATATTCATGTTTTTATTTTAAACATGTGCAACGCACAGTGAGTAGTGTGGCCGTGCCACTGCCATTTATAAACATACCTTGCATGACAATCATGCATACAAGATATTCAAATTGTTGTTTTTATTTTAAACATAAATGTGGAAACGAAAATGTGTGATGGCCTATTAGTACCACTGCCATGCATAAACATAGCTGTTATCTTGCATACAATGCTGAACTATTAAAATAATGGACAGATTCATGTTTGTAAAAAAAATAAAAAAAATGTATTTGTCTAATCAACCCAAAATTTCGCGGACCCCCTGCAGTACCTCCGCGGACTCCCTAGGGGTCACGGACCCCCTGTTGAAGACCTTTGTTTTAGAGGAAACGGTGCAGAGTTACAAAATCATTTCACTTCAGGTTAATAGCAGACCACCTCAAGGTGTCACTCAGAGAGAGCCAGGACATTCTGATGTAGCATTTCAAAATTAAAGCCCTCAAAATCATATGCATGAGCTGACTTCAAATCACATTCATGAGACAATTTGTATAATTTCAGATTTGATTTTAGAGCAGGGGTCTTCAACGTTTTTCAGGCCAAGGACCCCCAAACTGATAGAGAGATGGAGCAGGGACCCCCGACTATATATATTGTATAAAATTTTGTTTTATATTAAACTGGGCCTCGTGCCATGTACAGTTGTGGTCAAAAGTTTACATACACTTGTAAAGAACATAATGTCATGGCTCTCTTGAGTTTCCAGTTATTTCTACAACTCTGATTTTTCTCTGATAGAGTGATTGGAACAGATACTTCTTTGTCACAAAAAAACATTCATGAAGTTTGGTTCTTTCATGACTTTATTATGGGTTAACAGAAAAAGTGATGAAATCTGCTGGGTCAAAAATATACATACAGCAGTGCTAATATTTGGTTACATGTCCCTTGGCCATTTTCACTTCAATTAGGCGCTTTTGGTAGCCATCCACAAGCTTCTGGCAAGCTTCTCGTTGAATCTTTGACCACTCCTCTTGACAGAATTGGTGCAGTTCAGTTAAATTTGATGGCTTTCTGACATGGACTTGTTTCTTCAGCATTGTCCACATGTTCTCAATGGGATTTAAGTCAGGACTTTGGGAAGGCCATTCTAAAACCCTAATTCTAGCCTGATTTAGCCATTCCATTACCAC
Organism: Cebidichthys violaceus; assembly: GCF_023349555.1. Lineage (NCBI taxonomy): Eukaryota > Metazoa > Chordata > Actinopteri > Perciformes > Stichaeidae > Cebidichthys > Cebidichthys violaceus. The sequence continues at coordinate 2,303,845 of NW_027176361.1, forward strand.
TTTTGATGTGCGTTTGGGGTCATTGTCCTGTTGGAACACCCAACTGCGCCCAAGACCCAACCTTTGGGCTGATGATTTTAGGTTATCTTGAAGAATTTGAAGGTAATCCTCCTTCTTCATTATCCCATTTACTCTCTGTAAAGCACCAGTTCCATTGGCAGCAAAACAGCCCCACAGCATAATACTACCACCACCGTGCTTGACGGTAGGCATGGTGTTCTTGGGGTTAAAGGCCTCACCTTTTCTCCTCCAAACATATTGCTGGGCATTGTGGCCAAACAGCTCGATTTTTGTTTCGTCTGACCACAGAATTTTCCTCCAGAAGGTCTTATCTTTGTCCATGTGATCAGCAGCAAACTTCAGTCGAGCCTTAAGGTGCCACTTTTGGAGCGAGGGCTTCCTTCTTGCACGGCAGCCTCTCAGTCCATGGAGATGCAAAACACGCTTGACTGTGGACACTGACACCTGTGTTCCAGCAGCTTCTAATTCTTGGCAGATCTGCTTTTTGGTGGTTCTCGGTTGACTCTTCACCCTCCTGACCAATTTTCTCTCAGCAGCAGGTGATAGCTTGCGTTTTCTTCCTGATCATGGCAGTGACAAAACAGTGCCATGCACTTTATACTTACAAACAATTGTTTGCACTGTTGCTCATGGGACCTGCAGCTGCTTTGAAATGGCTCCAAGTGACTTTCCTGACTTGTTCAAGTCAATGATTCGCTTTTTCAGATCCATGCTGAGCTCCTTTGACTTTCCCATTGTAGCGTTTGTGGACATTTGTATCCAATGAGTCCTATTTAAATGGCCTCAGAGAAGTCACCAGCTGTAGTCACTCATAATCACTCACAAGAAGTTAAGAGGCCATGCTATGAAGCTCATTTCATTGACACAACTTTCTAAGTCACCAAAATTGCCAATTCATGTTGCTGTATGTATATTTTTGACCCAGCAGATTTGATCACTTTTTCTGTTAACCCATAATAAAGTCATGAAAGAACCAAACTTCATGAATGTTTTTTTGTGACAAAGAAGTATCTGTTCCAATCACTCTATCAGAGAAAAATCAGAGTTGTAGAAATAACTGGAAACTCAAGAGAGCCATGACATTATGTTCTTTACAAGTGTATGTAAACTTTTGACCACAACTGTATAAATATACCTTGTTATTGTGCATTCAATACTAAGCTATTCATATAATACACAGGTTCATATATTCATGTTTTTCTTTTAAAGGTACAGTGAGTAGTGTGGCCGTACCACTGACATTAATAAACACATCTTGCATGACAATCATGCATACAAGATATTCAAATTGATGTTTTTATAAAAAAAAAAAAAAATGAAATTGTCTAATCAACCCAAAACTTCGCGGACCCCCTGCAGTACCTCCGCAGACCCCCTGTTGAAGACCTCTGCTCTAGATGAAGCAGTGATATTATAAATCTGTTAATTCACACAGTCATGTGTCAGTTTAAACTGTGTTGCTTTTAGTCAGAATTATGTGTTTAACTTCTTCATATTTGTGTAATATTATCCAACGATCCACATACAGAGAAGTGGAATGTGTTTTGTCACTGAGTTAGCGGAGCTTTGTCAGCAGCGCCATTCTTCACTTGAAACGATCCACACAACAACATATATATGTATATATATATACATATGCTGCATGTATGTCGGTGGAATCATTTTACAATAATGCAGGGAGAAAAGTGCAAACGGAAACGACCACAGTGTTTGGTGAAGAGCTGCAACCAGCAACATCTACCTCCACGTACTGTCAGCAGGGCTTGAGTCGTCATCGCTGCTCAGTCAGTCGTAAAGTTGCATGTGTTTTCTTTGCCCTGCAGTCCTGAACAGCTGGAAGAGAACGTGGATGGATGAACAGATTGGTATTGGATTACAAGTCTGCAGTAAAGCACTAACATGAACATCTCTCTGACATTCTTTCAGGTAGGGATCCACTCACCTTCTGGGGTACCATCGGCATCATCATCGCCGGCATCGCCATCACTGCCATCACCACCGGCATCCTCGTTGTCATCATCATCTACATGAAGAGTAAGACATATATTACTCAACTTTTTAAATTTTGATCCTTAACCTGTTAACTTACCTGTGAAAGAGACAATCGGCACCATGTTGGAAAGTGTTTTCACCAGGATGAAGTGACCGAGGGGGCTTCAGAAAGACTGCTGTTTCAAAACTTAAAGAATACATTTATCAATTAGAGCGTCCTCTGAAGAACGGAGAACTAGCAGAGTACGTAATGTGTTTTGATTTGACCAACGATTCATTGCAGAGGGAGGCAGAGAAACAACCATTTCACGGGGACGGGGACCCAAACACTTCAGCTGAAGCAGCAGGTGAGGCAGGAGCACCTTCAGTATCCGAGTCCAGCGTGTAGCTGCTCTTTGACTCACCTGCCAAAACACTCCACTAAAATAGAAAAGGTCAAGGAAATATGATTCTGTTGCACAGATAAAAATGTGAACCCTATATAGAACAACAAATATGTGCTAAAGGACACTTAAACATTTAGGGGAATGCATTTGCTTAGAAAAAGCCATTTATATCTACATGGGGAACGGGACGTCTTCCACGGAGTCGACCATCTTGCACCGCCATGTTTCTACGGCAGCCCAGAAGGGACTCTGGCTCTGGACACTGGATACTCAAGTTGAAGAAAACTTTGCTTGTCACTGTACAATAAAACATTTGTGAGTAAAAAGCCAATACTTTATCCATACATCTGTTCAACAATCATCAAAATGTAAACGAAAGTGAAACCTAATTGAATTGGTTCTGTTGTGATGCAGGGCTGTATCTCAGCAACCCACTGTTCTGCTTCACTTTATCAAAGTCAAACTTTGCAGAGAGACTGTTCACATATTGTGCTATGATTTGGGAGAGGTTTTGACTTGCAAATGCATTAATACAAAGAAATTATAATCCTGAAAGTGCTTTTTTTTTTTTTTTAGGCAAACCTGAAACTTCAATTTGTGCAATCCCCCAAACGGCGGGATTGTAATCAAGTAGAGGACACACACTTATGGGTCCATAAGGTCTAAATTTGCAGTCATCAGTTCTGAAAACTACTAACCAACAGCAGGGCAACAATACACAACAAAAAAACCACTTGTATTTTCGTCCTCCTTGCCACCTGTGACTCACTATCGCCTCCCGAGGTCAAGCGCTATAACAAGACTGGATGCGCTGCGGCTAGCTGGTTAGCATGCTAATTTGCAACAAAACGCATGGACGTCTTTGACCTAACGTCAACACGTCACCTCTTCACATTCTGTTGATAACGTTTGGTGATTTTCTGAATGTTTTAAACAACATCTTATCTTATTACACGTTGCACCTTTCAACACTAGCGACAACACTATGATCATATGGTTCAATGTCCCACCGAAAAGCACAGAATCAAACGTCATCAGCCACAAGAGAGGCCATCTTTCACATTTCAGTGAAACAGGAAATGAAGCAGCCACATGATCAACAAAGACTCAAACTAACGGACTGGAAACTGTTTTTAGCGGCTCCTCTAATGCACCAACAACTAGTTTTGGTTGTGTTTGAACACGAAAGAAAGCCTCTTGGATCAGCTGCAAGATGCATCGTCACAAAGCTGAAAACAGTTTGAGAGATACGAGGTTCTCACAGGACAGTGATGATACAAACGTGATGATTTTATAGAATGTGATGCCTTGATGTAGATTAAACTAGTTAAAAACATACAACATAAACATAAACTCAGCAGTAATATTAATCCAGAAACATCAGCTATAATAGTCAAATATTTTAGTGATCAATAAATACTTTTACTTTCAGTACTTTAAGTACATTCAGCTGATACATTCTTTTTTACTTTAGTAATATTTTGAATGCAGGACTTGTACTTTCAATGGAGTAATTTCACAGTGTGGTATTAGTACTTTTACTGCAGTAAAAGATCTGAATACTCCACTGATCATACCTCACCACAATAATAACAGAGCAGCCACGTGGTTCCACTTCTTGTTCTGGTACTTTTTCTTCCTGTGGATTTACTTTACTATGGTTATCCCTAATCAGAGTAATTAATTCAACAATCAATGAACGTTGTTTTATTGAGAAGCTAGTTGACTATTTTTAGTTAGTTCTTTAATCCAACTGGATAAATGCAGGTTCACACTGTAGATGTTGTAAAAGAAAGATAATGAAAGAAATGACACATGACGTCTCGATAGATGTTCTGATTTGTAAAATGAAACAACTCAAGTGAGAGGAAGTCCTGTTCAGGTGAGGACTGACATCTGCTGGTGCGTTGGAAGACCGACAGTCACTGAGAGAATACAACATGTACACTTCAATAGGAACTATATTAATGAAACCAAACTGAGTAGTTCAGGAAATATTATTCACAAATATTTGAAGAGATAGTTGTGATGTTGCTGCAGATGTATAGACATCTAGACATTTAGTGAACTGAAGCTGTTATCTACGCTCTGATTAAACACACAGTGGTCACTATATTCTGTACACTCTAAGCAGTACAAGTGTTCTGCTATAACTTTATTATATGTGTATTACTGAGGTAATAGTTAAAGGTGGAGTTTGAGGGTTTTTTTCATAATTGGTTTATGACTGATTTATTTGAGTTATCTATAAGTAGAAACTTGATTTATCGAGTCTTGAAGTGTTTTATTTTGTTACGTTTGTACTCATTCATGTGGTAAAGGTTCAACCCCGAAGGGTGCGGCTGATCTCAGTCCTGCAGACAGAACTAGACTGACTGGCTCTCTTGCTGCCTTGGGCTGTCTCCTCTGCTGAGGGAACCGGAATTGCCACTTGCGTCTATTGTCTTTCGGTCGTTAAATAGTTTCGCTCTAGGGATGGACTGTGAATGTTGTGATAGGGCTATATGTAAAGCCAGCTCACCTGACACGTGCAGCGTCAGCTCTACCTGTCTTTAGTTCTCTGCTTGGTGTTCTGGTTCACACAGCGCGTACAGACCAGCTCTGGTCCGTCTGTGGTTCCTGGTCTCGGGTCTAAGAATACCTGCGGATAAATCCGGAAACTTCACACACACACCTACATACGTCAACGGAGCTTTGTTCGCCTCTCGGTAGGATTAAAAGTAGAAGTTGTCTTCACAATGGCGCAGTAGATTATTCTAATTTCATACACGATATTTTACCTTTGTGTTTATTCTGTTGAAGACAGATTCACGTTGACACGTTGATGCAGCGATGAGGAGGACTAAACTGATTGGACTGATTGGACTCATTGGAGTCTTTATTTTTGTTCTTCGGAGCAAAGACAAAGGTAACATTCATCATTTTAATTATATCAAAATCTACACCTTCATAGGCTTCATATTCGTGTTGATCAGGATGATGATTAGATATTAGTTTATTGGCGCAGTATCATCAGGGGCCCACAGCGCTCATTAAAATCCTGTTTCTCATTTTTATAGTTCGATTGATTTCTACTGATATGTCACTAATCACTGCTATTTGGGATTGTCCGTCCACCAGTATGTAGAGGAAAGAACAGAGAAATGGAAGGCTTTTCAGATTGAGATCATGATCTCATAATTACAGTATTAGGCCTATCATCATCATCATCATCATCATGAGAGGGTTTGTTGTAATTATGAGAAACGCTTTTTAACTATTTACTAAAGTTACAGAGGTTATCAATGTAAGACAGAGGCTGTTTTTTTTTTTTTTTCATGTCATGTTTGTCTCCCCCCCACCCCCCCAGGGCCAGAGCAAAGAGTGAAGCGCGGTAAGTCAAACACCGTCTTTACCTTGTAATGTACATAGATGTGACTCCTCCCATCATTCCTACAAGAAGCTGTTGAATCTTAAGGAGAGTCGGAGGTTAAACATATTCAAGTTCAAAAATGTTTTTAACATATTCTTAGAGCTACAAAGCCTGTTGAAACAAGAGCACGCAGTGCAAATGAAAATCCGAGACATAGAACATAAAATTGTTAAAAAATTTCAAATATGGGAATAAAATGGAAATATATAAGACAAATACATGAAATTCGCCTCATTCGCGTGACGCTGCCGTTAAAGCCTCTCAGCGTTGAAACTATGTGCATAAATATATGTGCATAAATGTATGTGTATAAATGTATGTGTATAAATGTATGTGCATAAATGTATGTGTATAAATGTATGTGCATAAATGTATGTGTATAAATGTATGTGCATACGGTACAAACAATGAAAACAACACTGTTACATTTACGCCTAGATGACGTTATTATGAGTGTTGATGGAGCTGCTACAATGTTAGTCATTTTCATGATTTAGAAAATGATTTTTGATTTTTATATTATATATAAAACATTTTTAAAAAATCATTTTCTAAAATCATGATTTAGAAAATGATTTTTTTTTAATTTTGTGTATATATATATAACATTTAAAAAAAAATCATTTTCTAAATCGTGCAGACTCAATGACTCAAACGCTAAATGTCAAATATATTTTGTGTTTCTTTAATAGCACCTGAGCTGCAATGCTCTCCAGCAGTGGAAGCTCACCCTGGTGACACCGTGACTCTACCGTGTTTAACAAAGCCCCAAATGGATGTCTGCAAATACCCGACTGTGGAGTGGATGTATTGTGATGCAGTTTGTAAGACATATGTACATGTGTTTGTGTTCCGTGAGGGAGAGGAAGACTTACAAGATAAGGAGGAGAAGTTCAAAGGTGCAGATCTTTTGCACAAAGAACTGTGTTCAGGGAACTTCTCCCTTCAGATGAAAGTAGATTCTTCTCATAGTGGAACATACTACTGCACCGTTGACACTGGAGTCAAGGAGGACAGCTGTTCTACAACCCTCACTGGTAAGTACACAAAGGTTCATATTATTTGACTAAAAACTGTTCACAAACTGCTTCAACAACAGAGGCTGTTGCACACCTTTAAACAGCTGTTCTCCATTAACCCCCGATGGTGCAAACACAAACACCACGCTGTATATACTCTAACCTCAAAGATGTCGCCATTGAGGAAACAAAAAGGGCTCTTGTAGCTGAATGTTTTTTTTTAATTTTTTTATTATTAGAAATTGTATTAATTTTTTTCTGCTGTATTTTTGTTCTTGTTTTTATTTGTTTTGTTTTGGCCTAGTTTTTGTATCTGTGTATGGTGTTGGTATGTTTGGATGAATAAACATTAAAATGAAAAATAAATAAAATAAAATAAAGACCACCTGCAACAACACGATAAGATCACAGATACACTTTCACGATGTAAAAGAAAACACTTAAATGTGGCTGGATTTGGATATATATTGTAATATATGTGTGATTGTCATTTCTCTATTTCTTCACAGTTCGTGAACAAGTCACCCCCACACTATCCAGTCTGACAAATGGTGACTGGACTTCAGTCCCAGACAAGCAAGGTAAGTGAAAGACTAAAAGTAACTGGCTCCTCTACACTGGCACCGTACCCACGGTGTCTTTGTGGTTATCCAGCTCAACTAGCACCAACAAACATGAACCCTTTTAACTAGGGGGGGTGGGGGGGGCTATCGGGTTCATGCAAAAATGCACTCATCAGGAACAAATATAATGATGTTGCTACAAGGCTATGTAAGCCATTTGTACACACTCCAAACCCAACTCAAAATGTAACTAAAGTTATTACCAAATATCAAAATCCATATAGCGCCACCTAGGCATGTGTTACGTGCCCTATTGTGTTTGTTCTCTCCCTCTACCCCCCCCCCCCCCCCCCCCCCCCCCAGTGTCCTCTCGGGATGCCAGCTGCAGCCGGGTGATCGAACGCGGCTGCACTCAATCACTGATCAGTGGTTAAAAGGAGAGGAGCTTCAGGAGGACAACCCCTTGGGCCAAACCACAGTAGTGGAGCTGTGCGTGTGAGCGTGTGTTTAGGCCGTGTGTGCAGACACAAACTAGACTCGCTTTCTCGTTATAAGAAAGTAGTTTTTAGTTGCTGCCGTGTGAGAGCAGTTAATCCTTTTGTAAATAAATATCTTTTGTTAACGACATACATTGCTCATTCTCTCTTTCCCGGGAAAATTAACACCGTTACTCCCCACATCCCTTAGACGCTAATCAGGACAACGCAACAACATGTGCATCAAATCCAGCTAGAACACAGCATCAGTGAGATATGAGCCAACGAACACCAGCAACACTAAATAGTAACAACAATAAATAGTTTGTTACATGAGAAAATTTAAATGGCACACATTGTGCCAAAATGACCATTTTGGAGACCTCGTCTGAACTCTCTGTACTAAAACCTCTCTAATTTTGTTCTACTTCACTTTATCAAAGTAAAACTTTGCAGAGAGACTGTTCACATATTGTGCTATGATTTGGGTGAGGTTAAACCTTCAGCTGCATCATTCCAAAGAAATAATAATCCTGGAAGTGCTTCTTTTTTTTTAGGTGAACCTGAAAATATTCAATTTGAGCTGTGTGCCATCTTCATTTACTCTCAACCAGTAACATATATACTGATATTTACACATCTGAACAAATCTCACAAGTGTTCCCTTTATTATAACACCAACATTATTCAAATACACCTTGTGGTTGCAGAGATATTCTCTTTAGAATGGGTATGCAATTTTCAAGCAGAGGCCTAAAAAATAGTGTTAGGGTTCAAGAGAAAAGGTCCTATGGAGCCGGTTATCAACCTCTGTTTTCTCCATCTGGCTGTGAGTGCGTTTACATTCACATTAATTTATCAGAATACACATTATTAACTATAGTCAGATCTATGGTGTTCTAGATGAAGCAGTGATATTATAAATCTGTTCATTCACACAGTCATGTGTCAGTTTAAACTGTGTTGCTTTTAGTCTGAATTATGTATTTAACTTCATATTTGTGCAATATTATCCAACGATCCACATACAGAGAAGTGGAATGTGTTTTGTCACTGAGTTAGCGGAGCTTTGTCAGCAGCGCCATTCTTCACTTGAAACGATCCACACAACAACATATATATGTACAGATATATATATATATATATACACACATATACTGCATGTATGTCGGTGGAATCATTTTACAATAATGCAGGGAGAAAAGTGCAAACGGAAACGACCACAGTGTTTGGTGAAGAGCTGCAACCAGCAACATCTACCTCCACGTACTGTCAGCAGGGCTTGAGTCGTCGTCGCTGCTCAGTCAGTCGTAAAGTTGCATGTGTTTTCTTTGCCCTGCAGTCCTGAACAGCTGGAAGAGAACGTGGATGGTTGAACAGATTAGTATTGGATTACAAGTCTGCAGTAAAGCACTAACATGAACATCTCTCTGACATTCTTTCAGGTAGTAATTCAAGCATCTTCTGGGGTACCACTGGCGGCAACATCGGCGGCATCGCCATCGCCAGCATCACCGCTGGCATCACCACCAGCATCATCGTCGGCATCATCGTCGGCATCATCGTCGGCATCATCGTCGGCATCATCGCCGGCATCATTGCCGGCATCATCGTCTACATCAAGAGTAAGACATATATTACTCAACTTTTTAAATTTTGATCCTTAACCTGTTAACTTACCTCTGAAAGAGACAATCGGCACCATGTTGGAAAGTGTTTTCACCAGGATGAAGTGACCGAGGGGGCTTCAGAAAGACTGCTGTTTCAAAACTTAAAGAATACATTTATCAATTAGAGCGTCCTCTGAAGAACGGAGAACTAGCAGAGTACGTAATGTGTTTTGATTTGACCAACGATTCATTGCAGAGGGAGGCAGAGAAACAACCATTTCACGGGGACGGGGACCCAAACACTTCACCTGAAGCAGCAGGTGAGGCAGGAGCACCTTCAGTATCCGAGTCCAGCGTGTAGCTGCTCTTTGACTCACCTGCCAAAACACTCCACTAAAATAGAAAAGGTCAAGGAAATATGATTCTGTTGCACAGATAAAAATGTGAACCCTATATAGAACAACAAATATGTGCTAAAGGACACTTAAAGGAACAGTGTGTAACATTTAGGGGAATGAATTCACTTATAAAAAGCCATTTATATCTACATGGGGAACGAGACGTCTTCCACGGAGTCGACCATCTTGCACCGCCATGTTTCTAAAAGCCAATACTTTATCCATACATCTGTTCAACAAGCATCAAAATGTAAACGAAAGTGAAACCTATATTAATCAGCTCTGTCCACAGTCTCTCATCCACCGCCGCTATGCTTACACAAGCACGATCGGCCAAAAGCTCTTTTTATTTTTTAACAGCACTGACGGATATTTAGGTGGTTACAATCTGCAACCTCACCACTAGATGTCACTAAATCTGACACACTTACTTTAAATGTTGTTAAATTCTGTTGATAAGGGCATGTTTACATGTACTATCCAGCCTGTATTGTGTTGTAATGACAACATTATGAACATGCAATATGAAAAAGCTGGAAAGCACTTTAAAAACTGTTGACACTACACACTACTACCACTACTACTACTACTACACTGACAATCTTTAACAACAAGCAGAAATGGTTGACCACCTGTAGGAGCAGCATTTCCATGAAATTTTCCAGAATTTCAGCCAGTATTCTCCTGAACCTGTTTGGTTAAAGTGCTTTCTTCAGCACATGATGGCACGTACTTATTTATGTTTACCTGTAAGAGTAATAAGCTGTGTAAGAATGTTTGTGCAATGACGTGTCTTTAACATGAAGTCTGACTGTTTTTTTTTCCCTTTTCTATTTTATGTAAAAGTTTTCTCTACTGGAGTGTATTTTTAATGCCAAATGTCTGTCACTTTAAAATAAATGTTACATTCTTTACTTACAGACTGTACTTTTCTGTGGAGTTTTTTTGTCAATATGCATGATGTGTGTTATAGAGACCCAGCAGATGTCTTGACTGCTTTTCCTTCCTTCATAACATTTCCTTGCGTCGCACAGGAAGTAAAAGCAAGTGGTCGCTACGCTTGATTGGCCTTCTTTGTAAAACCTCTGAAATGTAAATAGTGCTTTTATCAGTGAACTATTTGTGACAGTTACAGCATGTCGAAAAGTTACACAAATTAAATTTTTTAACTGGTTGTGAACCAGTCTCAGTGTAGTCCTGATCCTCTATCAGACCTCCATCAGTACAGAAACCATCAGAGAGAAGATGGTCTGTTTCTACAGAGTTATTCTTAATGATGTCATCGGAGCCACCGGGTCGGATTCTGGTTAAACCAGATGAACTAATGTGGGAGGGGGAGGAGGAAACTCCTCCTCCTCCTCCTCCTCCTCACCGAACCAGAACCAGGATTGAGAGGAGCAGGCTGTCAGACCCCGCTGCAGTAAAATGAGAGGTTTTCTAAAGGGACTCTGGTGTTCAGAAACACTACCACTTTAGTCCACAGGGACCAACAGAATCAACAATGAATTAAACTGAAAATGATCCTCCACTCCCTCAACATAGGTGAGAGTCATCATTTAAAGACCCTGTACATGAAACCTACATGGCAATAAGCCGGATTAGCTACGAGCCACCGGCCCACACATAGCCATTTTGAGAGTCGTTTAGAGGCAACTGAGATGCTCCCAATCTTGTATAATGTCTCTTTCAAGAATCATATTTTTGGGTGGCATTTAAAGAAAAAAAAAAAAGTTGCGATGTGTGTGTAAGAATATCAATACATGCCTTTATTTCCATAATAGCTGACATTGTAACTTTTTTGCTCTGTTTAAAGTGTTTTGGTTACACTATCTGTTTTTGAGAAGCACTACATAAACAAAAAGTAGTTTTATTATACAACCTTTTGATTAACTCATACTTTTATTCAATTACAAAATGAAGGAAGTGAGTTTGTAAGCTGTGAAACACCGGAAGAGGCTAAAATGCTGAAACTGAGATCATTATTTTTATTAAAAAAAAAAAAATTAATACATGTGACATTTGTTTATTTATTTTTTAAATTGTACCCAACATTTCCTCCCTCAATAAATGATAAGACCTTTGACCTTTTACACATTTATGGTTCCTAAAAGTCAATTTACCAAAAACTTAAACTGCTCTGCACTGATAACACAGCTCTACTCTGCCAAGCCTGCAGACTTTTCTTATTTTTAAATAAAACAAGTGATTTGAACTTTTCTCATCCACTTTTATGTCACACACAATTTGATTTAATTGCAAGGCTTGTAACTCATAATGTAATAGTTGTGTATGTATTTCAATTTAACAAAAGCCCATAATATATTAACAGTTTCTGCATCATTTAGTTATTACACTATGAGGAAATTATTATATTATAAACAACTAAAATGTTTGAATAATGTAAGAAATTCAGCGCAAAGTGTCATAATTTGCAATTCTAAAACAAAACAAAAAATTGTTGCTCTTTTGCAAGGGGCTGATTTACAAAATTTTAAGAAATTAGTGGTGTTAAAGCTCATTTGCGCTAATGAATTGTTATCACAGCCCTGAAGAAAACATTTGATCAAACATGAATGATTTAGTTTTTTTGCTATGTTGACAGTTTTGACAACACCAGAAAACAGAAATGTTGTATTTGTATTAAAATACCTGTTATTCAATTTGACAATGAAAGCATATTACAGTATCCCTTTTCTGACTTTAACATATAGTAATTAAGAATGAGCTTCACAATATTAAACATATACAAACAAATTTACATATACAAACAAATAGTATATTTAATGCTATTTTAGGGTGGATTGCACTTTAATAATACGAATAGTTTATTTGATCTGACGTTGTGCGGCTTATTTGGGGGAAGTACACTGTCTCGCAGTACATTCACATTCATTGTCCAAATTACGTTCTACTTCAGGCATTTAAAGTTCAAGTTCGTATAATATTTTCCATAACTATCCCGTTCTCGTTTGTAACTCACAGCATGTAGTAATTAATAGTAAAATACTCAATGCTCAGACATGAAACTGAGGTTATAAGATGTGATGATTGAACAACATGAACTTTCCGTATTTTTCGTATGTGAAACTGATCAAACTATTTTCTACAACTTTTCCAGAATTTGTCTAGAACGCTGATCCATCACCATTTTCTTCATTTCGTTGGCTGGTTTAAGATCCGCTTCAGTGAGCAATTCTGCGGGGTCACCCTTTGGATCATGTTTGTTTCTGTGAAAGAGTATATAGTCATTAGAAAATATAAGGAAGCGGGACAGATTTGAACCTTGCTGGCTTGGTGGTTGAGGTTTCAGGCTTACTACTTAATCAGCACAACTTTGACCAATCCTTAACATAAAATCAATCAGTACGTACCTACACATGTTTAACACATTGTTATGTTTTATTGTTTAATGACATTGAATCAAAGATTTAATGTGGCTTTTTTGACACTGATTAACAGAAAAGGACCCTTTAATGTCAAAGTGAAAACTAATTTCTACAATGTGATCTAAATTGATCTATTGTATGGCTCAAATTACAACATTTCCCATAATGCAACTCAATGACTATTTCATAATACGCCATTGTCTTCTTGATGTTAACTCGTTGACCAAAAGCAACTTTTGAGTGAACGCTGCCAGTTTGTCATGCAGGCTTCCTGTTATACTCTATATTTTAAGTCTGAAGTCCGAGATAGCAAAAAGCTATGGACAGAAACAGCACATTCTGGCCTGCAGCTATGTCATATATTCTATTGGTACTTTCTTTTTGTGGGTTTTGTTTTTCTGGTTAATGAATAGGAAAATAAATAGACTTACGTTTTTAGGTGTTTTTCAATGGCCTTTCGCTCGTACACCGTTCCGTATTTTGTTTTCACTGGATCAACAAACATCTTGTTGGTGAGTGGACAGATTAGATGTTGGGGTACAAGCTGTTTCTCAGGATCCACCAATTTCTTTCAAATCAGAAACACAGAGAGAAACATGTCAAATAAAAATGTACCAAAAGTGCGATACAGTGCATTCATTAAAAAGGTGATATATAACACATAACAGCCCTTTATGAAGCTTGTGAGGTGCTGATGTGATCACTGAGCCATGATGAATGTTGTTATTTTACAAAATGATGTTCCAATACAACTAAACGGCAACCTGCATTATATTTTGAGGGAAACGTATTTCCTCTTGGATTAAGGTCAGTGGCAAACACATGGTTAACGTTGTGAATTGAAACAAAACCACATCAAAATTACTTGGTTAGGTTTAGTAAAAATATCATGGGCTGGCTTAGAATGAGAATGTTTATGTTATTTAAGTTACGTACTTAAAATTAAAATAAGTCAATGTTGACTTTTTGGTTTCACATAGTACATGAACAGCTGCCTCCTGGGTGAAAGTCATGCGTTTGTGAGGCAGAAAACCAAACAAACAAACACAAAGATTGTATTTATCGCAAAACGGTGGTATTGCATTGCCTTTCACTGACTTGTAATATATTGCCTACATAGGCTAATGTATTAGATTGCTTTATAGTGTAGGACTTAGCACCATGATTGATGTACCTTCTCCATATCATCCCGTGATTCTGCGGCGGTTTCCTCTGTATGTTTTTTGGCCTCCTGTTCGTACGTCTCAGGGCTGGTCATGAATTCCTCAGCCAGAATGCTTCCACAGAAAAACACACTCAAATGCTTGATTTACCAAACTACATGCAACTCATCTGCATAAAGGACATGGCATTAACTTTGCCCCACTTCAATGCTTTCAAAATCTGGACCCAGAACCTTTTGCTTCGGAGGAACCCTTTTCTGAGGAAAGGTTTTTTCAAGGGTTCTCTGAGAGACTAAAGGTTCCATTACGAACCCTTATCATCTGAAGAATGCTTTTTGGAAGAAAGAGTTCCTCAAGGTTTGTTTAAAGCATGGGTGTTAAAAGGGAACACCTACAATCCAAAAAGGGTTCTCAGTAGAACCCCCAGGGTGGGTTCTAGATAAAACCTTTGGAATATAAAAAGGGTTGTCTGTAATAAGTCCTGGAGGGTTCTGGCTAAAACCCTTGGATTATAAAAGTGACTGAATCAGTAGCCCCTTTCAATGGTTAAATGATCAAACATGGACAACAAGTGCCTACTCGGTCCTATAATAATGCCTATGTCTAAAAACACACGTGTATTTACAGTATGGGTGTATAGTGAGAGTGCGGTGGCTTGAATCTAACCTGTCCAGTGGATCTTCAGGCTCTGGGATGATGAGCAGTCCATATACAGCATTGAGGATATCCCTCATCGTGATTTGGGCATTGTAGTTCCGGTCAAATATGTTGTGGCAGATGCGCCCCACACTGTTGATATTACAGTGGTATACCTTTGCTTTTGTTAAGAAAATAACACTGCAATTAAGGTACAAATATTGGTAATTATTTAAATTCAGGCCATGTTATAACGTTGAAGCAATGCATTTGGCAACACCATCATAGAATCACTCCATGGGCCTCATTCAAGAATGTTTCATTATTTTTCTATCTTAGATCAAAATGAATGAGATTAAGAAAATACAATTCATTGATCTGTCAATATCATGATTAAATATGAACCGAATCACTTGAATGTGGGAAGATATGAATTATTATTCCGTCTGCAATGATTTGATTGACATTAATCCATTAAATTAGTTGTTCTTGTGAAGATGCGCATTTATTTGGCAGGATACTCGTGTGATGAAGCGAACAAGTGGAGGCTTCACTGGGTAGTCGGAACCAAACTGGCAGAACAACTCAAAGGTTCCTTTCTCATAAGGTGTGTCAGGAGGTCCTTCCATGAGAATCTTCCAGAATGCTGAAAAGTTTAGAAATAAGATTGAAAAGTTGCCACGAGTTTGACAACTTGCACGTCGCCATTTTGGATTACCAACGTCGCCATTTTGAATTACCAACGTCGTCATCTTGGCTTTTTTGCAACCGATGAATGGAAATTTCCATATCTGGACTGAGCAGGAGTGATGTAGAGACGCCGTATACATCTCTGGTAGAGACCTGTCAATCACTGTGTAGCCCCGCCCCTAAATCATCCCCTCTTTATGGTCTGTTTGACTCTAAATGGAGCATAATGTACTAAATGAACATCATGCTGTATTGAAGAAGACTTGAAACTAGAGATTGAGACCATAAACTCATGTTTACAATGTTTACTGAGGGAATAAATCAAGAGAGAAGTAGAGTCATTTTACACTAGACTTCTATACAACCAGAGGAGTCGCCCCCTGGTGGACACTAGAGAGAATGAAAGTTTTAAGACACATGCTATACTCAGCAGAACTGGAGGTTGCCGCCTGGTTGTTTAGTACTAAAGTTCATGGGCACTTTTTCAGTTTACACACTGGGCTTCTCTATCAGATAGGTATGAATGAACCTTTAGCTAGATGGTTTCCAAACAGCTGAATACATGGATGGTATGTTGGAACTCCTATTCCCAAAGAATGATTCAGCAATTTCATGATTTGTAAGCGATACAAAGCTGACCTATGTGATACAAACATGCAACACCTCAAATACTATTAATATTATAACAATCCTGAGCATTGCTGGGAGCTGAAAATGTCCATAGATTATCCATCAATCCATTGACAATTCAGTGTCCATATTTAGAATAAAATCCATGCCACTTACTGAAGTCAGATTCTGATGGGTAGATACTGAAGTATGGATGTGGGTCACAATGCAGGCTCCTCAACTCCTCCAGGATACGTTTGTCCTTTTCCATCAACTGAGCAACTTTGGCATCCCGGATCTTATTTTTCAGAGCACTAGTGTGAAAGATTAGTACCTCAAGATTATTTGTATGCCTCTGTCAAAAATACAGAATGAATAACTAATTTCTAAGGTTTCAGTTAACATTACTGAAAAGAGAAATAAACAGCTGAAATATAAACTGTATATAAGAAGTGGACGTAGTCGCCGTGACGTCACCCATTGGTTTGTGGACTGACGTTTTGAAACCTCGAGTTCGGCGATTCGGTTGTCGCCAACTTGGGGTTTTTTTGCGAACGGAAGTGACAATATCTGGACTGAGGAGGAGTGACGTAGAGATGCCGTATACGTCTCTGGTAGAGACCTGTCAATCAGCGTGTAGCCCCGCCCCTAAAGCACACCCTGCTTTATGGTCTGTTTGACTCTAAATGGAGCATAATGTACTAAATGAACATCATGCTGTATTGAAGAAGACTGTAAACTAGAGATTGAGACCATAAACTCATGTTTACAATGTTTACTGAGGGAATAAATCAAGAGAGAAGTAGAGTCATTTTAGACTAGACTTCTATACAACCAGAGGAGTCGCCCCCTGGTGGACACTAGAGAGAATGCAGCTTTAACACATGAAGCTTTGACTTCACTTTTCAGAATCGGAGGTTGTCGCCTGAGCTGAATACAAAGCATGTGAGTTCTTAACACACTGCCCACAACCTTTGTACTCACCACCTTGAAAACACTTAAGGAAGTAACCCTCCTGAATGAGATGTTTCTGTCTCTTACCTCTCTGTCACGATCACTTTACTGTTCATCTGGCTTGGCAAGACAGCCTCTGGAAACTTATCATACCCACAAAGAGCAGCGGGCAAGCTTAACAAAGCCTGTAAAATACCATGTGGAAATGAACACGCACATAATTACAATGTGTGGCTGATGTCTGTTTCAAACTCATTCCTGCAATTGTGTCTCATTCTCAGAGCACTTCAAACAGAACTCTAGACAATAATTGGTGCACTAACTGTATTGATGGAAGACGGGTTAGCCTTTTTCTTGGGTTTCCTCATCTCCAAAGAGAGAACGGTTTCAATCTCAAAGAGCTTCAGACCGTCTTTGCTTGTCTCCGGTTTGAAACAGCAACCCCCTGAAAGCAATATAGATGAATTAAAAAAAATAGTTACCACCCAAGTATTATTTAAACCCCTACAAAGCACAATGTGAAACCGCAGCCTCCATTAACATGACAAGTCAAAGGCAAATATTGAATCAACCTATGACAATAATTGAGAATATGAATATTAAATAATAAGCAATATGTGTCATGATGACGGCCATTTTAACATACAAAGACATCCTCTCTTGTGGGAGCATTGTGCAGTTGTGGTTCTTTTTGAATCTCTGGTTATCAACCAGCCCACATTGCAGCAACTCGAACCTGAAACTTGGACGACTTCAAAGGACGTTGCAATTAAACAACGCAAGAGTAAAAATGAACAAGAATGAGCAAGTGTAGTTTAGATTAACAGACAGGGAGATGGATATAGTAGCCTCATATTTTTTTATCTTTGAGTGGAGGGACATGCTTTTATCAAACTAATTGCCTGCAGAGGCTGATATGGTGGAGAAAAATGATTGATCAGCAGTTTTTTGTCAAGTAAAATATAAGGGGGAATTTAGTACCCTCTGTCTCGGTATGCCTTAGCATGGTTACAATGGAGTTTTATGATTTTGGTTGATTGATTGATTTAATTTATGGATTATCATACAAAGAAACAAAAATATCAAAACATGTTAAAATGACACATTTCCAACATGGTCCAGAGATGTTAGACAAAGAAAACACAATGAATCACAAGACATTGAACAGAAAAATGTAACAAAAACAATCCAGAAATATAAAAACACATTACCACTATTCAAGAAATATAACTCAAAAAAGAAGGCAACTAAAATAACAATAAAATTGCAAATGACACTATAAGCCTGTCACCACGTTTCAAAGAAAAGCCCTACCCTGACTTTTACAAGACAATTTCATATTCTGAGACTAGACTTGGCTGTTCCACGACGTCGCACCACTGTAATAAAAACTTCTGGCTACATTTATTCACTGGAGGCACTTTACATGAACGTACACTGGTATTACAGTTATGCTGACTGTGAACCATTGTTATCTGAGAACACAAATACTGAGGAACGTGCCAATTGATAATATTGTACATATGGAACCTGGTCCAAATGAAAAACTCATTAGATAATAGAAGATACTGAGAGTACCTGTCCATTGAGGTTTTCATACTGTACCTGTTGCATTGCTGATTCGGTGCAGAATATTGTTCTCCACTTTTCCGAGAAGAATTGAATCCACAATGATGTTTGATTTTATCAGGTTGGCAACAACAACATCTGGCTTGTTTGAGGATCTATGCACAAATAATAGATTCTTAACAAACATAACATAATTTTAATTTTTTTAATAAAAGAGAGCAACACAGCATTATGACAATAGGCAACAAACTATATGATCACAGTTCCCCCATTTGACATTATGCATTCCCTAGCCCCTAACACTAACCATCACACGCAAATGCCTACACTGAACCTAATCCTAAAAAATATGACTTAGTTTTAACGATAAGCTTAGATAAGCTAAGCTTATCGTTAAAACTAAGTCATAATTTTTAATCAGTCTTCAGACTTGAGACTTGTCAGTCTTGATGAGACATGACTTGGGACTTGACTTCAGACTTGTCAGTCTTGATGAGACATGACTTGGGACTTGACTTCAGAGTTGTCAGTCTTGACTTGACAGTCTTGACTTGAAACTTAATTCCAAAGACTTGAGACTTATTTATGACTTACAAAACAATGACTTTGTCCCACCTCTGCATTATAGTCACCTAACTACGTCACGTTAGCAACGGTATCATACCAAAGTAGCATAGAGAAGGAAAATTACCCAACGTCGTTTCCATCTGTGAGACAGAGAATGCGAAGTTTGCAGTCTGGAAACTTCTTGACTTTTTCCAACTCAAGCATTCCATGATGGAGGGCATCATAAAGTTGAGTGCGTCCACTGGCCTTGAGGGTATGCACGTGTTCCTAGAAAAGTAAAAAAGAAAACTGTCTATTTAGCTTTATTAGCTTATTGTGTCATGGGTCAGGAGCCCATGATAGAATAGAATAGATAACTTAACATACTTTAACTAAAAAATGATCTGGTACACTAAATCTGTATCAGGGTTTGTAATGTGTTATGTATTGCATATACCTTAAACTTTTCGAGTGTTTCCGTAAACGTGTGGAGAGTTTCCACTGTAGAGTCAAACTTCACAAGGCCAATGACATGATGAAAATCATAAGCCATGGTCCGTGTTGCAAAGATGTCAAAAAGCTCTTTAACAGCATGGATTTTCTGTATTTCCACACTTCCATAGCACTTCTCCACCATGGATGAGCTTGTATCTATCAGCACCTGATGCAAATAAGGTCAAGAAATGATTAAGTTGTTTATTTTGTTTACTTTCTCATCCAAAAATGAAGCTCAACTTGAAAGCATATACTAACGGATGGTGAACAGACTGCAACAGACGAGAAAGGAATCTCTTATGCATGTTAGAGGGTGTCTCTCTGCCAGTGTCTCGGTCACAGGCTAAATAAACTTCAGCCACAGTTTAGAGCTGCAGAGCTACTGACTTTCAACATCTGTTGATGCATGCGGTATGCAGGCTCCAACGCACAGATCTGCTCAAAATGCCACTCTGTGTGACATTTAAAAAATGAGAGTGGATCCAGATGACTTGAATTCATACAGTTCTTCTTGTACTGTACACACAAACATCTCAGAAATAACTCCTGCTTTCTTCAGTTAGCCCACTGGATGCCACATTGAGCCAGATTGTTAGGGTGTAGTTACTCATTAAAAGATTTGACGTAGTAGACGGTCAACATTACCAGTATAGCCTCCTTTGGAGTCCTGGTTGTGACGAATGAATAGTCCTCCCTATGATCACCAGTTCTGCATGAAAAGTTAAGAACGTTATGAAAAATGTTTAGATAATGCTGACCATGTTCTTAATATATGGTCCATACTATAAATTATAAATAAATCTTATTCTAGTGCGGGGCAAAAGGGAATAATGCCATAATAGAATAGTTTAGTTTTGTAAAAAAAAAAATCATATTATTATTAATATTATAGATACTTAACTTTCAATAGATTAACTGTGGTGCCAGTGCACTTCAGTTGTCTGCCCTTATCTATGAAAGACAAATCCCCTACGTAAGCCTATGTGTGGTATAGTACACAGTGGTAAGAAACTATTTTGATGTTTCATGTTGTTTGGCTTTATGGCAAGCTTGGCACTATTGTCTTCTGTAACTGTATGTAGGCTAAATATGTAATACCCCTTGCAATAGTTGGACTGGTTACTGACATCAGATAAATAATGTTTGCCCCCCCCCCCCCAGCGCAAATGTCAATGGTCGTTTTGTCCTTATTTATCAGCCCGTTCTCATTCCCAGGGCGTCAAATCCCAACACTTTTTCCACGCTTTTTCATGATGATTGAAATATGATGCTTTATTGCCAATTTGATGAGAGAAGAGAAAAGCAGCTACTTTCAAAGCCACAGTATCATAATTGTGCTGAAATCAACTTAAAACAAATGACATCTTCATTTCAACTATAATGTTGTCTAGAATACAAAAAAAAACAGAAGTACTCACCTAGCTGCCAACACATCCACATCCACAGTTTGGGTTTTGCCAGCCAGACAATCATAAACCTGGATCTTTCCAGGACTAGCCTTATCTTTACTTAAATATACACCAAGGTTGTCTACAAAAAACAAAAAATAATTGTTACAGAACAGCAGGACCCTTAGAATGGGAAGCATGGAGAATTCTGTAGCTAATCGTTAATAAGCGATCCAGAAAGCCAGAGAGCTTTTTATCAAATCCTCCAAAAGGTCTAACGTGACTTCTTGATTTGTCTTTACTGGCTGCTTCTGATCCAATTCAGAATACAATTCAAGGGTTTTGTGATCACTTATAGAGCTCTGCATTGTCATGGACCTACGTACATTAGATATATACTGCAGTACCTTCCATTTATTACACTCAGACACTCAGGTGCCTCAACATTATTAGTTATAACTGACACAGGTAAATGCAAATATTTATATAATGTGCACTGTTTTTTTGTGAGGTACCTTCACTCAGGAGAACTAGTTGTAGGTCATCAATACCGAGGTCCTTCAAACGCAGCGGTGGAGACACATTGAGTTGAGGGAAAGCTTTCAGTTCTTCTGCCATGTCTCCAAAACTCTTCTGAGTATTCATGTGAAAGCTGTAATTCAATTATATAGGCTACTATGAGATGAATGCTGTGAAAATTAGATCAACTTAACACACACAAGGAAAACAGCAATGTTTGAGCATGTGAAATCACGGGTTCCATTAAGAAAGAGTTCTTTAAGAATTGTTAAAGTTTATACTTACATCTGTTCAACTTTTTTTTTTTTTCTTTAATATTTTTCTTGTTTATTTGTAAACTTGTGTATGTACGATGAGAGCAAAGTGAAAAAAAGTGAGTCAAATTCCTTGTATGCGTAGACATACATGGCCAATGAAGCTGATTCTGATACTGAAAACAGGGTTCTAATTCATGGGTCTTCCCACAACCCCAAAAAACAAATTGTGAATCAAAGTTGTTGTGGGTTGCGCTGCCCCACATCAGCCTTGATGGGCGTGGGGCCAATGATCCAAGCATAACTTGTCAAGGTTGAACCAATGTTAGGATGAAGAAAGATCTATGGGTAATGTAGTCAATTGTTGTAAAACCAGTTAAAAACTGACTATGAACCCCTGGGTGGGTTCCAGATGAAACCCTTGGAATATTAAAGGGTTCTTGGTAGATTATTTATAAGTGTACTACACTGCCCAAACTAATAACAAAAATCAAAGATTGTGCACTATAGAAAACAGTTAAAAAGTGACAGTTATTAACAATAATTTAACATCTTACTTGATCTAATCATTAAGTACAGTCTGTGTACTATATTTGGGAACCTGTATGATATGTTTGTACACAAATATGTGTATGCTTATTGTATCATCTTTTGTGGCAACTTTCATAACATTTGATAAAACATACTTCTGCCCAGTCACACTGTCATGAGAAATCCAGAGATCATATGTTTTCATTGATGGATGAACGCTGAGCAAAATCTTCTCAATGTCAGTGGCTCTGTTTAGTGACGTTTCTCTCAAAACCTCTTCAGGGCAGTTTGGAATCCTCTCGCCATCTTAACAAAAAACAAGAGCAAGTCAAAATATAATCACACATAATCACCTCCTGACCAATAACACAAATGAGAAGAAAAAAAACCTTCACCACAAAATATCAATATCAAGTCTCAGAATAGGAAATTGTTCCTGACTAACCAAACATATCCTGAGATTTCTGCATGCAGCTGAAGCTAAATATTAAATTTGTCTGGAGGCTGATGGAAGCTTTGGTGGTCATCTGAACCACAAATTAACATCCCTTTGGAAACGATATATTTGCACCGTATTTAGAGGCCAAAATATGTTTGCATATTTCTAGCAACAACAACAGATGTATTTAGAAGAGAACTATCTACTCTAAAGCGACTACATTATACCTTGGAGGTAAGCTAGCAGGATGTAACAATAGTGAGGGAGTAGACAGTTAGATGTACAAGCATTTTTTAGCCCACATATGAATTTTCCAAGGTACTTTTGTGTGTGTGTATATATATATATATATATATATATATATATATATATATATTTAATGCATTGATGCAGACACATTTACACTACAGGTACTTGCAATATTAAAGCTTGAGCTCCACAATGTATATGTTGGATAATAATGTCATCTCTTCCAAATTAGGGGTTTAGATAAACTGGTGCTGTGCTTTGAACCATCTTGGCTATCGGACTGACTGGGTTACTTGGTGTACTGGGCTTTGTCACAGTAATGACGCTGGATCCACCAATCTCAGCAGTTATGTTGGTGACTAAAATGTTTTTGCAATGGTAAAAACTACAAAAACAATAACTTGAATAACACTCATGATACATCAATGTTTTGCAAATTGTGTTGGAAGGTTTACACATGTAAGAACATAAGACATTTTACTTTTACCTTTGATTTTCTGAAGTACAACTGCTCTTTCGAGGACACCTGGTATTCCAGTTACAGTGACTGGATCACAGAAACGGCTGCCTTCTGCAGACATCAGAGAAAAAGGTGCGTAGTTCTCATGGTCTGATGTCTCTTTCTGTTAAAATAATACAAGCAATTAGAGAGGTGGGTAATGCAAGTCATTTGCAGAATACAATTTCTTGCCAATGACAACATCCATGAAAACCCCAGATTAATGTATTTCAAAGGCAGTGCAACAAAACAAGACCCTTCTATCTGATTGAGTGTTTCTACGAACAATCTTAAACTTCTATACTCAGTAGGTGCAATGTGTAAGATCTGGCCAGAGCTTTAGTTTAGAACATTAAAAACAAGAATTAGCATTACCAACAGAATATGAAGAGGTTACACTGTTGACCTTATGTCAAAGACTTCTAAGTATTGTGTTGCAGAGATATCTACTGAAATGAGCATGCTAAGTTAGTCCTTCCCGTCCTGTCTTGTCTTATCTTGTCTTTAGAAATACTTACCCTCACCCTATAGCCTAGATTGAGGTAATCTTACTTACAAGCCTAACCTTCATTTCAATGATGGACCATTGCAGTATTGAGGTGGGTCCAGATCTAGAGGGGTGCTAGGGTTGTCCTGGCCCCCACAGACTCTTGTTGACACACACAACTGCTCTCATGGGGTATTGAGTTTGTACTTAAAAATCAAAGTTAACTACAATGCCTTGCAGTTCTATGCCTCGCCAACCAGTCAAGTTGCAGTTTACAACCATGTCTGTCCAAAATGTCATCACTTCATCATTTTATACGATAAGAAATTTGTGTGACATTGTCATAATTACAATATGAATTATTGAGTTCTTTGACCACCAAAATCTAATGAGTTCATCCTTGAATCCAGGTGGACATTTGTGCCAAATTTGAAGAAAATTCGCCTGAGATATCACGTTCACGAGAATGGGACATACAGACAACCAAAAATACCTTTGCTTCTGACAGGAGATATGCCCAGCAGTAGTTTGAGTACTCAAAGACATCAAGGTCCTCAATGATCTTTTCTCCATGCTTTGTTTTAAGCTGTGGCAAAAGTTCTCTAAAGAGCATGTACAAGCCTTCCACCACTGCGATCTACGGAAAAAGAACGTATTGTTACCCGAAGACGAATATAACATGCTTTTTAAGGCAAATAGTGAAACCAAATGAATGATGCTTTATCTTAAAATCAATGCAGTGTAAAATATAACTACATATATTGCATATCATTAGCGCTCATTTCAAAAAGGTCAATGTAAAAGGTAATAAAAGGAATATTACACCATCTTGTATACTGACCTTCTGATTCCTGGATATGATCTCATTCTTCCAGAACAGCTGGTGCAAACCTTGGGCCAATGGGTGGCATCCAGTCAGTTTTCGTATGCATCCAATCAAATCCCTGCCTCGAACTCCATGACCCTTGTATTTCTAGAGTAGAGAATGTCAACACAATTACAAACTACATTGTGCACTTGTTTTTAATACTGAAGGGAAAGGGCTTCTAAAAGAGTTAAACAACATTGACAGTTATTTTTGAAACATTTCACGTAAAGCTGTACACTCATAAAGATCCTTGTCAGTTAACCAGTCCTGGACCTAGTAAAACCTGAACACTTTGTTCTCATTCACAGTTTTTATTATTATTTTCTTTACTTTAAAGGGGTTCGTTTTTTCCGCTGCTTCCAATTTCTGTGTTCAGCCATGCTAAACACATGTTGGACCAATGTCTTAAAATCTAAATTCAGATTGATCATTGATCATCTAACTTGTAGTATGAAGCAAACCAGCACATTTAGTATTCCTCCTGGGCAAAGATAACTAGCAATGAAAAACTGGCTTTCAAATAATTAAAGAAAACACATGAGACTCTGCTGAGAGGTTAGGCATGATTAGAAAGAGCAACACAATAAAACTATGTGAGGGGTTCATTAATGCTGTCAAAGAAAAAAAAAAAAGTACCATATTCTAACAATATATGAAACTCTGCTTACCATGGTATAAAGGGAAGACAAGAAGACACTTAATCCTTTCGGGGTTTGTTGCACTGAGGGCTCAACATCATCTATGAAGAACTCTCTGTGGTCTGGAACATCCTCAGGAAACGTGAACAGTGAGAAGTACACTGTTGACCCCTCTGAGATTCCACAGTTTCCCAATATGTTGCCACTGCCGTGTTCAACGCTGGACAGATTAGGCCTGATAAGCAAATCAGAATCAGTATCAGCAATGATCAGCATTTATCAAAAGCTATACTATCCAAGAATTATAATAATAACTAAGAATTACTTGTAATGAAGAACATTTCCTGGGATCCCACTTTCAGAAGCAAGCTTGTTCTTCAAATTAGCTATCGTGTCCCTTTCCAAATCCACCGTCACCTCAAAGTCCCCCTGCACCAAATATTAGAAAAGGGGGAGAAAATTATTTGAAATTCAGCCCATGATAAATTACTCTATGCTGCATGCACGCACAATAAATACAATATTCTAAAGAAACAAACTTGTATCAAAGATTAATTCATAGGTTCCCAGGGTCCTAAGTCCCCAAGGTCTTAAGTTCCCAGGGTCCTAAATTCCCTGGGTCTTAAACTCCCATGGACCTAAGTTTCCAAGGTACTTAGTTCCCAGGGTCCTAAGTTCCGAAGATCCTAAGTTCCCAAGGTCGTAAGTATCCAAGGTTCCTAGGTTCCTATGTTGCCCAGCTCAATATTTTGTTAACACATTAAAGATATAATATGCAGGACTTTTCTAAAAAGACAACATTTTCATTAATACAAAAACAATCCCATAATCATCATTTATGACCCACTAAGTGTGTGGTGGTGTCTATCTGCAGAGACCCTAACCCTTTGCCTGCATTTTCTCTTTTCTTCTTCATTTGGTTTGTTCAGGACGTTTCTAATTGTGAGCAAAGAATCTTCAGGCCCCACTTCGAGGTGTTACCCTCAGACAGCGTGCAGAGTGTGCAGCCTGATCAGGTCGTCAAATACCACCTATTTTTTTGGCTAGATAGTGAGGGTGGCTGAACTGGGGAACATAGAACCCTTTGCCTATTTAAATCTGGGGAACATGGGAATGCCCACTAATAGACCTAATGCATTTTCATATTATCCCAAAAGACTCCTATGTTGCTGTGTTGAGGAGAAAAATGTTCTCTGCGTGTGGTACATAAACTCACCTTCAGCATGACGTGGCATCGAACTGTATCAGTTCCGTTAGTTTCAGTAACAGGTTGCCTGGACATTTGAGGAGCTGCTCTCAGGTTCTTTTTTGGTGTGAATATGGCGTAGATTACATCTCCATTTTCAATGTGTCTATCTTTTAAAGACCCTGTAGGTGAACAAAATCTAAATAACCACTTTACATACTTTTTTACTTGATATATTATTTTAATGTGCTAATCTATTCTGATGGCATACATTGTTTGTAGAACACTTTGACAATCTTGCTGCAGTCTACAAGTTGCTTTTATACCAAAGGCTGATCTGTGGGGTACAGAGGGCCACTGCTTCTGTTTTGATCAAATTCTACATATTGTGGTTTAACAATAAAAAAAGCACATTTCAACATTGTATTTATGAAGCTTAAATAATTCTTCATGTACTTGTCTTCACTGATATACAGCTTAACACTTAATTCTAAGCACAAAACGTACCAAAACAATGAAAAGTCAAATATATATTATTTGCATGAAGGCCTCATAACCTCTCAAAAGCCCTAAACCCGTGGTGCATAATCACACTGACTACTGTCCTGTTGTTATTTATTTTAGACTCCAGCACTGAGTGAGCTTACATGTGTTGAAGAAGGGATCATCCGTCAAAGGCATTCCATCCACCGTGTAGAGACAGACACCTTTGGATGGATTAACACTTTCAAGGTGACAAATCCTCAACATCAGATCTTCAACTGTGTTTTGTGCAGGATCCATATCTGAGAATACAAAATGACCCTGGTAAAAGTATACAATGGCAGGTGTGTGTAATACATTCACACAATAAGTAATGATATACATAGATCACATTGATATCCTGCCAGTTATCTGAGGTGACACTGAAAGTGACTACAGCAGAATTAGAGAATTTGGCGCTAACCCTTGATTACAGAGAGATGATGAAGGCCTTTGCACAACAAGGGCTTATTTTTCGACCAAAATTGTGACATTTTTAAAATTAAATACAACCTCACGCTGTGTCAGTCACGTTTAAACACTTACCGCCATTTACACAAAGCATGGCTGATGCTGGGGGTGCCATTACTTTTATAGGTATTTGGTCATAAATCAAAGTATTTGACACAAATGATATAGACAACGAAAATGATCACAATTCATCCCAAAGGGGACATGAATGTGTGAACCATATTTTATGGCAATCCATCCAAAACCTGATTTTACTGTTTATATGTCTAGAGAATCTGAAAGATGGTACAAGTACAATAAACTCAATAAAATGCACAGCCTTTTGAGTCAATGACTGAAACCAAAGATGTTTCAGCATTCGGTTGGAATTTTTTGAAACGTGGTTCATCCTCCTGTTGTTCCTTTTCCCTGCTGCAGCAGCTGTGTATTAGTTTGTTCCACTGGTCCTGTAATTCCACAGCTGCCCTCATGATGGCCTCACTGTGCCACCTTCTGTCTTCACAGACATACCTCAATCCAACCCCCACCCTACCTACCTAGGCTGAGCAGTCAGTGCCAACACGAGTCAAGGCCCTATCAATGTATCAACATATCATTTGTCCTCTGCAATCTATAAGGTCTGTAAAGAGCTTCATGGAAATAAAATAGTAAACTATGTGAATTTCTTACCTCTGATGTATTTTGCGTCAGGGCATTTGGGGTATTTGTACTGCAGACAGAATGACTCCAATGACTTCTTCACAGACGTTGCAGCAGCTGGAGCTCGGAGTCTGCCAATTGTTTTTTTCAGCGCAGAAAAGCGGTTTCTTTCCACTTGACTTAATCCTGTTTTGGAAATACGAAATGGAAATTTAACTCTTGTTGACTTGTTTTCTATTTGGACCATTATTTGAAATATCTTTGATATTGTTGAACAAATTATTGTAATTCAGTTATTTACAAAGGAAATACATATTGCACATATATGATGAATGTATTAGTAGCATTGAGAGCAATTTTATACAGCTAGCTTTGGAGGAGAAATAAATCCACATATTTTTGGCCTCATCTCAATACGTTACATACTCAGAATAAATCGTCACAGTTTCCTGTTTTTTGAAGAACCGGTTTTCCTTATGCTTAATTTTACGTTAATACCCACTAAGTCCTTATCTTTCTTCCTGCAGTACATGGAGCTCTGCTATTTAGACTTCAAGACCAAAGTTCATGTCATTCACATTACATAACAACTTGTGTTATCATGTGCAAACCTTTAGCCTGTGTCTGTTAAATTCAATCGAGAATCGTTCCCGGAAACTACTTGTAACTGCTTTCATACTGAACACTTACCAATGTTGTTCAAGTCTTCTTCTGTTACACCATCAATGAAATCTCTCTCATCTTTCACACCCATCTCAAGAAATTTCATGTAGAAAGTGTCCAGTCTGTGCTGCTTCAGTAAGTTGAATATTGCATCCATCTAAAACAACAAAAAACACACATAAAAAGCAGAATATTCCAAATGAAACTAATTACTGCGCATGATATGAGCTAATATATATTCAGTGATGACTTATAGCCTTTACAGTTAACGAGGACAAACTTACCTTGATGTGTTTCAAGATGAAGTTCAACAGTTGTGCCGTTTACTTTCTGTTTCCACTATTTATGCAACTGTAAAGGAGTGGCTTCTTTGTGGGAAACGAAACCAAATCATACACTGTGACACACTGTGGCTGTTGGGACTACACAGCAGCTTTTGTTGTGATTTTGCAATGCTGAGAATTTAGCCCTGGCCAAACACGTTTTTATGTTTATGTTTTCATTGGTTGAAATTAATAAATACATGTAAAAACCTTCACTACACAGCGAGGGTAGCAGGGACCTAGAGTCTGCATGTTGGCAATGCAGATCATTTCCTGTGGCTGCTTCATAATTAAAAGCCATCCAGTGTTTTGTAAGATACGGCGGTTTAAATGTGAAGGAGCAACAACAGGAAATGAACTTGCTCAAGTCTCGGGACAAAGAGGGAGGAAGCGGCTGCAGGTCCAAAATAATGGAACTGCTTCTTGAATAAAGTTATGAAAACAGATCGATAATGTCGCCTATGTGAGTTCAATCAGGAGAGACAAGTCAGATAAAGAAAAGATAATGGTTATATGTGATGATAAAGTCACTACTCTACAGGGAGTAGTAACGGAGGGGCGTCTGCTCTGAGCAGCAGCAAGGTAACCCCCCGTGGAGTCCAGACACCGGTGGTGGCGGTGGCTGATGAGGATGATAGAATGATGAGTTGATGAAGATGATGGATCTGATGAAGATTGGGAGGCGATGTGGAGGTGGAGGGTTGCGTAACAGCAGCATGAACGTACTGAAGGTAGAGAGCCAATCATATTTAAGAGAGACAGCAGCAAGATGATAGGCTAACCATGTCATTGTGCAATTGGATAAAGGAAACCATCTGATCTAAACAGCAAGGACATAATGAGTGTGTATGCATGAGGAGTGATCGGCAGATGTATGACAAATAAACTACGGGCTTAGGCATGCAAGAGTCTTCCTGACTGAACTTGCGCGAGAGCTTCATTCTGCTCATTAATGTTATAGTAACCTATTGTTTTGAAGGTAACATCTGGATACTAATCAGCTGTAACGTCATAATGAAACTATGAACTACGTTCACCATTAATATATTTATTAACCAATTTATAAGGGCACAGCATAACAAACGGGATTTGTTTATTTCTACATAATTGGAAACTTTGTCACCATTTAACAGGGTTTAATTGATATATTGTTTATGTTAAGAGATACACAATTTTAGAAAAATGGAATAATACAAATATAAGAATATTGCCTTCTTCACACTTATATTGGTCTACAATGTCACAGGTCGTAGATCTTCTTCATCACTCCAGTACGAGATCAGCTCTCCTTTTAGCATCAGCTCGAGCTGCAGAACAACCAGAGGAGAGAAGGTGTTAAAGTAAAGTGAGAGTGACTTCACCTTCACCTTCACCTTTGTCTTCCTGCTTTCTACCAGTGGTGGGCCGTCAGGGCCAGCAAGGCCTTCTCTGCTGGCCTAGACAGAATCACAAAGTTATAGCTATTTTATAATTTAATAATTTTTCATAAATACACTACATGTATTCTAAATATTTTTCCCATTAGCTTATTATCGTATTGCACAGCTACTGTCTTCCTCAGTAGCACAGTTTGTTTTAAGTAGAGCTCTTATCCAATCAGATTTCACCTCTATGTTGTTGGCCTTGAGAATTTCAAGTGAATCCCTTTGCAGTTTAAGTAAATGGGGACGATATTGTTGATTGTCATAGTCTTCAACCAATTTTACTTTGGCATGTTGGATGTATTTTTTGACATGTCAGAGCCTTCTAACTGGTCTAGCCATACGTGATTGGTCAGTGGGCTAGCGTGACATGTTGGGCTGTGACAATCCCAACATCTACTGCCTCTGTGGAGCGGACATTTTCAGCCCTGAAACGTATTCAAACTTATTCAGGAAATACAACTGGGGAGGCTCGACTGTCATCACTGGCGTCCATGAATCGAGAAGGACTTCTTACTGGAACTGAAACGCACGGATGTTCTGAACAACCGCGTCGTTGAACTCTTTGTTAACAAAGAAAGGAGGACGGACTTTGTCTTTAAATAGTGAACAGCAGCTTTGGTAAGTGAACTGCTCTTGTTTTGCATCTGCAGTAGCTTTAACTGCCATACATAGTATTTATGTGATTATTTAATATGCTTGTTTATATGTTATTTGTACAACTTGTTTTTATGAATATGGATTTTTGTTTGTTTTTTTTGGTGATAGGAACTATTGTTAAGTCCTATGTTGTGCTGGGACACATTTAGTCGTGGCACAGCAACAAGAAGACACGTGAAGCAGCAGAAGTGGATTCATTTCCTCTCGGTGTAGACAGACGAATAAATCCGTCAGTAACAAGAACTAAGGTGTTGTGTATTTCCTGGAGGGAGTGATAGCGTTACTTCTGTGTTAATTGTTTGAATGCTGCTTCAGCATTCCAAGTATTGTTGGAATTGTATAGAAACCGTTTGAATATCAAAATGTTCAGCTCTTTCAGGAGAGGGGGGCTATGACTTTTCATATTTCTAACCTTTAAACTTTTTAAATTATTAAGCTTTTTGCAATTTAGTTTTTAATGGGATGTCTATGGAGAACATTTTCCAATCCTCTTAAACTTCTTCAACTTTCAAATCCTTCTTCCTCATACTTTCAGCTACAGACACCAGTTCAACTTTAAAATGTTGAGAAAACCCTGAACTATTATTGTGTGTTATAACTTTTTGATGCATTCAGCAGAGTCTCATGGTATCATATTTTGGCACTCTTTGCTTTTTGTTAAAAGGTCTCTCTCTCTCTCTCTCTCTCTCTCTCTCTCTCTCTCTCTCTCTCTCTCTCTCTCTCTCTCTCTCTCTCTCTCTCTCTCTCTCTCTCTCTCTCTCTCTCTCTCGGACTTTTCCCTTTCACCACCCACCCCTACTGCTGTTAATATTTTTACTACTGCTGCTGCTGCTGCTGCTACTGCTACTACTACTTCTGCTGTTGCTACTGCTACTACCAATACTAATACTACTGGTATTATTACTACTACTTCAAATACTGCTATTACTTTTACTACTACTACTACTGCTATTACTTTTACTATTACTTCAAATACTGCTATTACTTTTACTACTACTTCAAATACTGCTAATACTTTTTCTACTAATTGTAATGTTATTTTAACTACTACGACCACTACTACAGCTACTGATACTACTACTTCTTCTAATGCTACTAATACTTCTACTACAACTTCTACTACTACAAATATCACTACTGCTGAAAAAATGTTAAGCTACAGAAACCGCTCTTTCAGGAGAGGGTGATATGACTTTTCAAATTTGTAATCTTTAAACATTTTGAATTATTAAGCTTTTTGCAATTTGTTTTTTAAGGGATATCTATGGAGAAAATCTTCAAATCCTGTTAAACTTCTTCAACTTTCAAAGCCTTCTTCTTTCGCATACTTTCAGCTACAGACACCATAGTTAGACGTTTCAACTAGAAGGGTTTTCAGCAGTGCAGTTTAAATGCTTTCGGGCTTCAACATTTTTCAGACAGGTAGTCTCCCATTTCTGTATTTTCAGCAATTTTGACTATATGCATTGTCCATTAATGACAAAGCATCCCATCATGCGCGTATTCATGTATCTGCACTCTGCAGTTAATGTATTTGTAGGTGTTGAGCTTAATTTTTACACAAAACATAATAACTTGTAGCTGTGGCATCATAATGAGGTTATTAGGAGGTGGTTCAACTGCAGTAGGACAGCACTGAAGGCACAGGTATAAAACACACGGCCCGCCACTGCTTTCTACCCGATGTGGCTTCATTGTTGTTGCTGTGACAACCAGCTCCCACCCGTGGTTTTCACTGAACAGGAAGTTCAGTGAAAACCACGCGTCTCCAAATGTGTTGATTTTGACCGGTTCGATCGTCCACTGAAAACCACAGAATGTTTGATTCTGTGGTGAGAGCTGGCCACAAGAGAGGCCAGCTCTCACATTTCAGTGAAACAGGATATGAAGCAGCCACATGAACAACAAAGACTGGAAACTGTTTCTAGCAGCTCCACTTCTGCACCAACAACTAGTTCAGTGTAATGCTAAAGTAAGAGTCAAACAGTCAAACACTCACAGGGAACATATTACTGCACTATCAATACTCTGACTACTTTAAATACTTTGTCTTCAGTAACGTCTTGAATGCATGACTTTTGCTTGAAGTGGAGTATTTTCACAGTGTGGTTTTAGTACTTTTACTTGTGTGGGATTTAGTGGCATCTAGTGGTGAGGTAGCAGATTACATCACTCCCTTGCAAAGAGTGTCTCTGGGAAATGAGATCCAAAAACACTCTTGAAATGAACACTTACAGGTGCACAAACTAGAACAAAACGGAGATTAAAGGATCTGAATACTAAAATAATAAAAGGTCAGTAGAGTTGTTCCTCACCTCTGACCTCCTGTGGAGGAGGCATACAGACGAGGTGATTCATTTCTGTTACTATGTTCTCAGAGGTGTTCTTACCTCGAGCCATCCTGCAGTACAAGCGTATGCACATTATGAGTACGACGGTGTAGAGGACGAACAGCAGGATGGTACACAGCAGCCTGGGCAGAGACATGAGAGGAGGAGGAGGAGGGACATCTGTAGGCCTCACTGTGAGGAAGAACAGAGTTTCAAACACATAATGACTTCTGATTTCATTCAAATCTTAAATCAAATGTAACTTTTCTTTAATAAGGCCATATGAATACTGTCAACAGGGTGCAACAAGAGGACAAAAGTAATAGAGATGGGTCTCATCACTGTGGTTCTCCAGTGGAGTTAATGTAATGAGGTTGGAAGACACTGAATGCTTTATCTAAATATAGTCTGATTTAAATGTATGGAGACAAGAAACACTGGGAGCAGCCTATTAAACGACCCAAATGTCTTATTAAACCTATACATCTTGAACATAGATGTACAGTAAATAGGAAGCAGAACATCATGTCACCTGACACAGCCAGCCAGCTCTGCGGTGACTTCCCCTTCGTGGGGTGTTCACACATGTAGAAGCCTTCGTCAGACCTGGACACCGCTGGGAGGACCATCTCTCCTGCAGGCTCAGTGCCGATGAAAACATAATTTCTGTAGAACGCAGCAGAGAAATCCGACGTCGATTCATCTTCGTCTTCTTCCTTGTAGGAACAGCAAAGTGTCACTTTATCTCCCTCCGTCACAGGAAGCGCAGGGCTCTCCAGGATCACAACACTATCTGAAAAATAAAAGAATACTTTTTCCATACTTGTATTAAAGACTTGTAGACTTTGTAAAGTCTGTTAAATTGCAAAAATCCTCTAGGATTCCCTTCTAGTGGAGAAAACGTGATGCATTTCCATCTAGGATACTCTTCTAGTGGAGAAAACGTGATGAAGTGTCCTCTAGGATACCCTTCTAGTGGAGAAAACATGATGCATTTCCATCTAGGATACTCTTCTAGTGGAGAAAACGTGATGAGGTGTCCTCTAGGATACCCTTCTAGTGGAGAAAACATGATGAAGTGCCCTCTAGGATACTCTTCTAGTGGAGAAAACGTGATGAAGTGTCCTCTAGGATACCCTTCTAGTGGAGAAAACATGATGCATTTCCATCTAGGATACTCTTCTAGTGGAGAAAACGTGATGAGGTGTCCTCTAGGATACCCTTCTAGTGGAGAAAACATGATGAAGTGCCCTCTAGGATACTCTTCTAGTGGAGAAAACGTGATGAAGTGTCCTCTAGGATACCCTTCTAGTGGAGAAAACGTGATGAAGTGCCCTC
Organism: Cebidichthys violaceus; assembly: GCF_023349555.1. Taxonomy (NCBI): domain Eukaryota; kingdom Metazoa; phylum Chordata; class Actinopteri; order Perciformes; family Stichaeidae; genus Cebidichthys; species Cebidichthys violaceus. Next base: position 2,339,195 of record NW_027176361.1, read on the forward strand.
TAGGATACTCTTCTAGTGGAGAAAACGTGATGAAGTGTCCTCTAGGATACTCTTCTAGTGGAGAAAACATGATGAAGTGTCCTCTAGGATACTCTTCTAGTGGAGAAAACATGATGAAGTGTCCTCTAGGATACTCTTCACTGAATTCTTGATCTAAATATAGTATGATTTAAATGTATGGAGACAAGAAACACTGGGAGCAGCCTACAAAACGACCCAAATGTCTTAAACCTATACATCTTGAACATAGATGTACAGTAAATAGGAAGCAGAACATCATGTCACCTGACACAGCCAGCCAGCTCTGCGGTGACTTCCCCTTCATGGGGTGTTCACACATGTAGAAGCCTTCGTCAGACCTGGACACCGCTGGGAGGACCATCTCTCCTGCAGGCTCAGTGCCGATGAAAACATCATTTCTGTAGAACGCAGCAGAGAAATCCGACGTCGGATTCGGTGCAAATCTCTCCTTGTAGGAACATTGAATGGTCACTTTCTTTCCCTCAGTCACGGGAAGTGCAGGGCTCTGCAGGATCACGACACCGGCTGAAATACAGTGGAGAAAACCCAGTGTCATTTTCTACATAGTTTTTTATAGATATTTGTAGTTTCCTTATCTCCAGAATCCTCCCAGATAAGTTTAACGACGACGTTACCGGTCACTGTGATGTTGACGGTGCTGCTGCACTCGCCCCGCTTGGACTGACACCAGTACACTCCGGTGTCCGATGGGTAGACTTTGCTCAGCGCGCAGGTGCCGCCCTCGCAGGACCGGGACCTCTTGAAGGAGTTGTTCCCCATCAACGTCCAGCCGCTGGAGTCTGTCGGCGCCGCGCACGTTACAGAGACGTCCTCATACCGAAAGAACTGAGACTTGTCGGGATGGATGCTCAGCGTGGCTGCTGGCGGCGCCAACAGAGAAATGAAAGAAATGCTTTTTAAAAACAAACATCAGTTTGACGTCTAATGGTTAAAAACAGAGACATTACTGCAGCTTTTTAACTATGAAATCAATCAATAAATCACGGTCACTTTTATCCACATTTTTTATCGTACAAATAAAGTATTTGTGCAAAGACGTTGTGGTCATGATCCAGCAAACTTTGATGAACTGCACCCGATGCCAAGAGGACAGCTTCAGAACACTTTGACACAAACTTCATAGTACCAGAAACAGAAAATCCAGACTTTCAAATCATCAACAATCAAATCAAGATAACTCACTAATCACTAGTTATGCACTCGTATGTTTTTGGTCATCCCGTATAGAGCATATTCATATCTTACCCGTACTGTTCCCCTGTAAATGACTCTGAACTTTTCTACTTCTAGTCAGATCTCTAAACTACATTTTGTGTTGGTTGTCGAATAAACAAAGAAAAATGACATCTATTGTAATTATTGAAAAAAGTAGATTTTCTTACAAAGTATCAGGCAGAGGGAGGCAGCTTCCATCCTGTGTCGCTGCTGTTTGAGTTCATCTCGTTTAGTTGTCAGCTGATGGTCTACCCACATCCTGAGTTAAAGGAAATCATGACCATTTCTATTTAACACGTCACAAACCGAGACTGTAAATAATATATTTATATTATATATATATATAAATATAATATAAATATAAATTACATTTTAACATATATATATATGTAATATAATAATATAGTATAAATATTAAAAACTTTTTTTATTTTAACATAATATAAAATGTTTTTTAGATTTATATTATATTATTATTTTATATTTAAACATTATTATTTTTATTTTTTTTTATAATATATATGTATACTGTTATGGTCTGGCTCAAAACCATAACAAATGTCATGCAAACTCAGGCAAGGATTAACCAAACAAATACTTTTAATAAACAAAAGGCCAGGACATTTCAAATGTACAACAAAGAATAAGCATTCTCATAATGAATGCCACCAGTTCAACTAACGCAATATTGCTGCCAACACTGTGTGCCGCACGTGAGGTGTGTCAGGTGGGAAGAAGCCGGCTCTCCCTCAGGATGGGGCGAAGGCAGTGGCCAGCTGCCTCCAATCTTGATGACCTCACTCTCGAATCCACGAACACTGTCGCGAAAAATGGAGTAATAACTGACTGAAACCGGAAGATGTCAGTAGTTGCATGCAGCCTGCCGTTGAACGCAGAAGAACTGAAAGCTGTAGCTTAGACACACCCCGTCAGTACAGGTGGTCAGTACAGGTGAAGGCTGTAACGCGGTTTACATAACGGAAAGTGACCGCAGGCAAATTACCCGAAGTCTTCCGTTCACCCGGCACTTTAGAGCGATCCATGGAGCTGATCAAACCAGGGCTGATATTTCTGCTCGGCATTTCCGCGATCTCAGGTGAGTTCTGCCTTTTCCTGCGCTCACACCGAGAGGCGTTACTGGAAACTGCAAGCGGTTTTTAGACGAGTAATATAGGAAAATCAATGACAGATAATCGCTCAAGCTGCGAATGTATTTTAAGGAACTTCTTGTAGATAGTCAGGCTGAGGCGGTAGAGACGCAGAGACACAGCCCCCCGCCCCCCGCAGTTTGCCAGCAGGTGCATAAAATACACCTGTTGAACAAGTTGCTGTATTGCTGGACAGCCGTAAGTGAGACACTGCCTTGGACATGTATTTATGTCCTTTTGCTTTGATGTAATAGTTTGTTGGGCCTACCCTGTTGTAGAGAGCAGTCATTGAATTTAGCATTTTGTCTGACGCGAGGGATGACTTATTAAATTAAAAGGACCTGCTTCATATTCAGGGACCGATTATTAAATGATCGATATAATAAATACAGCACTGCGTTCTAAAACACAAAGACCTTCTGCAATGGAATAAAAATAATAAAATCATTTTCTAAATCATGCACACTCAATGACTCAAAGGCTGAATGTGAAATATATTTTGTGTTTCTTTAATAGCACCTGAGCGGCAATGCTTTCTAGCAGTGGAAGCTCACCCTGGTGACAACGTGACTCTACTGTTTTCAGCAAAGCCTGGACCGGACGTCAACAAAGACCTGACTCTGGAGTGTTTGTATTGTGATGAAGCTTGTAAGACATATGTAAATGTGCTTTTGTACCGTGAGGGACAGGTAGACGTAGATGATCAGGACGAGAGGTTCAAAGGAAAGGCAGTTCTTTTGCGCGATGAACCGTCTTCAGAGAACTTCTCTGTTCAGGTGAATGTAGATCATCCTGGAACATTCAACTGCACCCTTAAAGGCAAGAACATCAACTGTTATACAACCGTCACTGGTAAGTACACAAAGAAGGGCTCTTGTAGCTGTCTTTAGGTTAAGTGATGAATGTATTTTCTTTTTAATTTATTTTTATTATTATAAATTGTATTAATTTTCTTCTGATGTATTTTTATTCTTGTTTTTATTTGTATTGTTTTGGCCTAGTTTTTCTATCTGTGTATGGTGTTGGTATGTTTGGACAAGAATAAAATAAAGACCACCTGCAACAACACGATAAGATCACAGATACACTTTCACGATGTAAAAGAAAACACTTAAATGCGGCTGGATTTGGATATATATTGTAATATATGTGTGATTGTCGTTTCTCTATTTCTTCACAGTTCGTGAACCAGTCATCACCACACTATCCAATCTGACAAATGGTGACTGGACTTCAGTCCCAGACAAGCAAGGTAAGTGAAAGACTAAAAGTAACTGGCTCCTCTACACCGGCACTGTAGCGGCATGATTCACAAAAGTATGATATTAGACAAATATTAAGAAGTTAAATGGATAATTCAGGCTTAAAGTAACACAGTTTATGCTGACAAATGCACAAAAAAACCAGCTGGTAATAAATCGACTGTGTGATTGTGTAAATTAACAGATTTATAATTGCACTGCTTCATCTAGGGCAGCGGTTCCCAAACTTTTTAGGACACGCACCCGCTTCTACATCCCGACCGGGTTCACGCACCCCCAATCCCCCACACCTTAAAAGCAACAGAGCCTACTTATAGCCGCATAAAAATCAGACCAATGAGAGAACAGTTTGCTCGCGCGTGGCGTTTATTTACAGGATTCAGTCCGCTGTTAAATGTTGCATTGTGAACACAAACCGAACAAAGGGGCAAATGCAACATTGATTCATATTAATCCCTGAATCGGAACAAAGCAAACGAACTACAGGTGTGAAAACGCCCTGAAACACTGCAACAAAGTCTCAATACATTTCAGTTACACAAGGCATCACTTTTATAGAGCAATAAGGATGGCGAGGACACACGCACAGGCTCGGAGGCAGATTGCATCACATTTCATTTACAATGAACCATACATAGCGGTTACATTAAATATTCCTGCACCTTTCGAAAAGGTAACGGACGTACACCAGAAGATTGGCCACATCTGTAGGCTCGTCTACTTGCAGAGAGAACTCTCTTCTTTACGCGACTAATGTAGCCAGGATGTCTTAGGACAAAGCGTCAATGCGGCGCGACACGGTGTTGTTGGACACCGGGATCATGTCCAACTTCTTTGCTTCTCTTTCTCCAATCATACATTCCACCATCTCTTTGGCAGCTGGCAAGCACCCGTCTTTACGATTGTGTGAGGTAGCCCCTTTCTTCTATTCTGTAACTGACCAGATGTGAAGCCCGTAGTGTGTTTTTTGTAGACCCAACACATGAATGAGACTGCAGTTTTTGGCTGTTTTGTAACTCCTCCAATTTCTAAGAAATGTAAAGGGCTTTTGACTGGCATGCTTGGTGTTCAGGTGGCGATGTAAATAAGAGGGCTTCAGACAGCTGTTAGCCAGAACCTCACTGCACACCACGCACTGTGGCTTTGATCAATCTGCATTGCCAATTCAAGTGAAGCCCAGACCCAGATCACTTTCATCATATTTCCTCTTGATGCTCACTCTCGTTTCCTCTTTCTTCACCCTGACTCCACGATGTTCTCCCGAATGTCTGTGCTATCCCTTCCTCCTTTTCGGTCTCCTCCGTCTCATCTTGCTCTGACTCCTGCTCAATTTCTTCTCCCGGTCTCTCCCCAACACCTCTCTCGCTCTTTCTTTCATTCATTCATTCTTAGCCTCATTCTTTCAGCCGCAACTTCGGCGGTTTGAAACAGACGTGGAGGAAAATATAAAAACATAATTCTAAGCAATGAGAAGGTTTCCTTCCATATCTTCAAATCACCCACAGCACACATTAAAGTCACCACAGCAAAGTGACGCTGCATCCAGTCTGTGACGTGTCAGACTGGACTCTGACACGTCACACTGCAACACACATGAGTGAATGTTCATGATGAGAGAATATACAGTATAATGTGTTTATAACGCCGGAGTTGCGGCTGAAAGAATGAAGCTGAAATATTGTCCCACGCCATCAGAAAACATCAGAATACACATTATGAACTACAGTCAGATGTATGGTGCTCTAGATGAAGCAGTGGCATTATGAATCTGTTCATTCACACAGTCACACGTGTCACTTTAAACTGGTGAAGAGCTGCAACCAGCGACATCTACCTCCACGTACCGCCAGCAGGGCTTGAGTCGTCGTCGCTGCTCAGTCAGTCGTAAAGTTGCATGTGTTTTCTTTGCCCTGCAGTCCTGAACAGCTGGAAGAGAACGTGGATGGATGTAGGGCTGCAACTAACCATTATTTTAATAATCGATTAATCTGTCGATTATTTTTTCGATGAATCGGTGGGGAAAAGGCGAGTGAATAAAAACGTGTCTTTAGTCTTGCAAACTATTCCACCCCTGCTTTACTACTGTTACTAACGAGCTAACGCTAACTCGTCAAGCAGGATGAGGAGTAAACAGCAGCACCAGGAGAGCTACTGGAGGGACGCTACGTTCCTCACTTCAAACAGAACAACAGTAGGATTCTGTAGTGACTGACCTGCTGTTGAACTCCTTCCTCCTCCTCAAGGACTCCAACATGTTTACGTTTTAGGTGATGAATCATCACCGTGGTGATCCCGTGCCATGTCGCTTTTACATATCTTGCAATTAACACACCTTTTCCATTTATTTAGTGTGAAATGCTCCCACACCTTGGATGACTTCGGTCGTACTGATTTCTCTTCCTCCGCCGTGTGTTTCAGAACAACGTTGCGGGTCTCTCCGATGGTCTTTCCTCTACCTCTGCGCTCAACTCAACTTTTTGTTTTTTTACTCAAACATCTCCGCGACTTATTCAGTGGCAATCGCGCGACGCAACGAATCGATAATGAAATTCGTGGCCAACGCTTTTAATAATCGATTTTATCGATTCGTAAGTTTATTTAAAAGACATTAGGGACTTGTCTGACACTATGTGCTAAAAGAAAGAAATAAAACAACCTTCCATCTTCTCTCATTCGATTGTTTTTTTATGATAATTGATTATAATCATAATCAAATATTTTTTAATTTGTATTTAAATTTTTATAAAATACTTAATCATTTTTAAAATATATATAACATATTTATAATATATTTTATTTACAAAATATATAAATATTTATAATTAAAATATTTTTAAAACTATAATTGATTAGAATTAACTCACTAAATGAGAAGAAAAGAGAAATCGAAGGCTTTTCAGATTGAGATCATGATCTCGTAATTACAGTAGGCCTATCATCATCATCATCATCATCATGAGAGGGTTTGTTGTAATTATGAGAAACGCTTTTTAACTATTTCTTAAGGTTACAGAGGTTATCAATGTATTTAATAAGACAAAGGCTAACAATGTTAATAACTGGTGTTTTTCACTTTTACTTGGATTTTAAACGGTCTCAGAGTAACGTGGGTGGTGCAGTAATTACTTTGTGAACATTGAACATCTCACTGTGATATGCTCATAACAGGAAGTGGTTTTTTTCATGTCATGTTTTTGTCTCCCCCCCCCCAGGGCCAGAGCAAAGAGTGAAGCGCGGTAAGTCAAACACCGTCTTTACCTTGTAATGTACATAGATGTGACTCCTCCCATCATTCCTACAAGAAGCTGTTGAATCTTAAGAAAAGTCGGAGGTTAAACATATTCAAGTTCAAAAATGTTTTTAACATATTCTTAGAGCTACAAAGCCTGTTGAAACAAGAGCACGCAGTGCAAATGACAATCCGAGACATAGAACATAAAATTGTTAAAAAATTTCCAAATATGGGAAAAAATAATTTTCTAAATCATGCACACTCAATGACTCAAAGGCTGAATGTGAAATATATTTTGTGTTTCTTTAATAGCACCTGAGCTGCAATGCTCTCTAGCAGTGGAAGCTCACCCTGGTGACAACGTGACTCTACTGTTTTCAGCAAAGCCTGGACCGGACGTCAACAAAGACCTGACTCTGGAGTGTTTGTATTGTGATGAAGCTTGTAAGACATATGTAAATGTGCTTTTGTACCGTGAGGGACAGGTAGACGTAGATGATCAGGACGAGAGGTTCAAAGGAAAGGCAGTTCTTTTGCGCGATGAACCGTCTTCAGAGAACTTCTCTGTTCAGATGAAAGTAGATCATCCTGGAACATTCAACTGCACCCTTAAAGGCAAGAACATCAACTGTTATACAACCGTCACTGGTAAGTACACAAAGAAGGGCTCTTGTAGCTGTCTTTAGGTTAAGTGATGAATGTATTTTCTTTTTAATTTATTTTTATTATTATAAATTGTATTAATTTTCTTCTGATGTATTTTTATTCTTGTTTTTATTTGTATTGTTTTGGCCTAGTTTTTCTATCTGTGTATGGTGTTGGTATGTTTGGACAAGAATAAAATAAAGACCACCTGCAACAACACGATAAGATCACAGATACACTTTCACGATGTAAAAGAAAACACTTAAATGCGGATGGATTTGGATATATATTGTAATATATGTGTGATTGTCGTTTCTCTATTTCTTCACAGTTCGTGAACCAGTCATCACCACACTATCCAATCTGACAAATGGTGACTGGACTTCAGTCCCAGACAAGCAAGGTAAGTGAAAGACTAAAAGTAACTGGCTCCTCTACACCGGCACTGTAGCGGCATGATTCACAAAAGTATGATATTAGACAAATATTAAGAAGTTAAATGGATAATTCAGGCTTAAAGTAACACAGTTTATGCTGACAAATGCACAAAAAAACCAGCTGGTAATAAATCGACTGTGTGATTGTGTAAATTAACAGATTTATAATTGCACTGCTTCATCTAGGGCAGCGGTTCCCAAACTTTTTAGGACACGCACCCGCTTCTACATCCCGACCGGGTTCACGCACCCCCAATCCCCCACACCTTAAAAGCAACAGAGCCTACTTATAGCCGCATAAAAATCAGACCAATGAGAGAACAGTTTGCTCGCGCGTGGCGTTTATTTACAGGATTCAGTCCGCTGTTAAATGTTGCATTGTGAACACAAACCGAACAAAGGGGCAAATGCAACATTGATTCATATTAATCCCTGAATCGGAACAAAGCAAACGAACTACAGGTGTGAAAACGCCCTGAAACACTGCAACAAAGTCTCAATACATTTCAGTTACACAAGGCATCACTTTTATAGAGCAATAAGGATGGCGAGGACACACGCACAGGCTCGGAGGCAGATTGCATCACATTTCATTTACAATGAACCATACATAGCGGTTACATTAAATATTCCTGCACCTTTCGAAAAGGTAACGGACGTACACCAGAAGATTGGCCACATCTGTAGGCTCGTCTACTTGCAGAGAGAACTCTCTTCTTTACGCGACTAATGTAGCCAGGATGTCTTAGGACAAAGCGTCAATGCGGCGCGACACGGTGTTGTTGGACACCGGGATCATGTCCAACTTCTTTGCTTCTCTTTCTCCAATCATACATTCCACCATCTCTTTGGCAGCTGGCAAGCACCCGTCTTTACGATTGTGTGAGGTAGCCCCTTTCTTCTATTCTGTAACTGACCAGATGTGAAGCCCGTAGTGTGTTTTTTGTAGACCCAACACATGAATGAGACTGCAGTTTTTGGCTGTTTTGTAACTCCTCCAATTTCTAAGAAATGTAAAGGGCTTTTGACTGGCATGCTTGGTGTTCAGGTGGCGATGTAAATAAGAGGGCTTCAGACAGCTGTTAGCCAGAACCTCACTGCACACCACGCACTGTGGCTTTGATCAATCTGCATTGCCAATTCAAGTGAAGCCCAGACCCAGATCACTTTCATCATATTTCCTCTTGATGCTCACTCTCGTTTCCTCTTTCTTCACCCTGACTCCACGATGTTCTCCCGAATGTCTGTGCTATCCCTTCCTCCTTTTCGGTCTCCTCCGTCTCATCTTGCTCTGACTCCTGCTCAATTTCTTCTCCCGGTCTCTCCCCAACACCTCTCTCGCTCTTTCTTTCATTCATTCATTCTTAGCCTCATTCTTTCAGCCGCAACTTCGGCGGTTTGAAACAGACGTGGAGGAAAATATAAAAACATAATTCTAAGCAATGAGAAGGTTTCCTTCCATATCTTCAAATCACCCACAGCACACATTAAAGTCACCACAGCAAAGTGACGCTGCATCCAGTCTGTGACGTGTCAGACTGGACTCTGACACGTCACACTGCAACACACATGAGTGAATGTTCATGATGAGAGAATATACAGTATAATGTGTTTATAACGCCGGAGTTGCGGCTGAAAGAATGAAGCTGAAATATTGTCCCACGCCATCAGAAAACATCAGAATACACATTATGAACTACAGTCAGATGTATGGTGCTCTAGATGAAGCAGTGGCATTATGAATCTGTTCATTCACACAGTCACACGTGTCACTTTAAACTGGTGAAGAGCTGCAACCAGCGACATCTACCTCCACGTACCGCCAGCAGGGCTTGAGTCGTCGTCGCTGCTCAGTCAGTCGTAAAGTTGCATGTGTTTTCTTTGCCCTGCAGTCCTGAACAGCTGGAAGAGAACGTGGATGGATGTAGGGCTGCAACTAACCATTATTTTAATAATCGATTAATCTGTCGATTATTTTTTCGATGAATCGGTGGGGAAAAGGCGAGTGAATAAAAACGTGTCTTTAGTCTTGCAAACTATTCCACCCCTGCTTTACTACTGTTACTAACGAGCTAACGCTAACTCGTCAAGCAGGATGAGGAGTAAACAGCAGCACCAGGAGAGCTACTGGAGGGACGCTACGTTCCTCACTTCAAACAGAACAACAGTAGGATTCTGTAGTGACTGACCTGCTGTTGAACTCCGTCCTCCTCCTCAAGGACTCCAACATGTTTACGTTTTAGGTGATGAATCATCACCGTGGTGATCCCGTGCCATGTCGCTTTTACATATCTTGCAATTAACACACCTTTTCCATTTATTTAGTGTGAAATGCTCCCACACCTTGGATGACTTCGGTCGTACTGATTTCTCTTCCTCCGCCGTGTGTTTCAGAACAACGTTGCGGGTCTCTCCGATGGTCTTTCCTCTACCTCTGCGCTCAACTCAACTTTTTGTTTTTTTACTCAAACATCTCCGCGACTTATTCAGTGGCAATCGCGCGACGCAACGAATCGATAATGAAATTCGTGGCCAACGCTTTTAATAATCGATTTTATCGATTCGTAAGTTTATTTAAAAGACATTAGGGACTTGTCTGACACTATGTGCTAAAAGAAAGAAATAAAACAACCTTCCATCTTCTCTCATTCGATTGTTTTTTTATGATAATTGATTATAATCATAATCAAATATTTTTTAATTTGTATTTAAATTTTTATAAAATACTTAATCATTTTTAAAATATATATAACATATTTATAATATATTTTATTTACAAAATATATAAATATTTATAATTAAAATATTTTTAAAACTATAATTGATTAGAATTAACTCACTAAATGAGAAGAAAAGAGAAATCGAAGGCTTTTCAGATTGAGATCATGATCTCGTAATTACAGTAGGCCTATCATCATCATCATCATCATCATGAGAGGGTTTGTTGTAATTATGAGAAACGCTTTTTAACTATTTCTTAAGGTTACAGAGGTTATCAATGTATTTAATAAGACAAAGGCTAACAATGTTAATAACTGGTGTTTTTCACTTTTACTTGGATTTTAAACGGTCTCAGAGTAACGTGGGTGGTGCAGTAATTACTTTGTGAACATTGAACATCTCACTGTGATATGCTCATAACAGGAAGTGGTTTTTTTCATGTCATGTTTTTGTCTCCCCCCCCCCAGGGCCAGAGCAAAGAGTGAAGCGCGGTAAGTCAAACACCGTCTTTACCTTGTAATGTACATAGATGTGACTCCTCCCATCATTCCTACAAGAAGCTGTTGAATCTTAAGAAAAGTCGGAGGTTAAACATATTCAAGTTCAAAAATGTTTTTAACATATTCTTAGAGCTACAAAGCCTGTTGAAACAAGAGCACGCAGTGCAAATGACAATCCGAGACATAGAACATAAAATTGTTAAAAAATTTCCAAATATGGGAAAAAATAATTTTCTAAATCATGCACACTCAATGACTCAAAGGCTGAATGTGAAATATATTTTGTGTTTCTTTAATAGCACCTGAGCTGCAATGCTCTCTAGCAGTGGAAGCTCACCCTGGTGACAACGTGACTCTACTGTTTTCAGCAAAGCCTGGACCGGACGTCAACAAAGACCTGACTCTGGAGTGTTTGTATTGTGATGAAGCTTGTAAGACATATGTAAATGTGCTTTTGTACCGTGAGGGACAGGTAGACGTAGATGATCAGGACGAGAGGTTCAAAGGAAAGGCAGTTCTTTTGCGCGATGAACCGTCTTCAGAGAACTTCTCTGTTCAGATGAAAGTAGATCATCCTGGAACATTCAACTGCACCCTTAAAGGCAAGAACATCAACTGTTATACAACCGTCACTGGTAAGTACACAAAGAAGGGCTCTTGTAGCTGTCTTTAGGTTAAGTGATGAATGTATTTTCTTTTTAATTTATTTTTATTATTATAAATTGTATTAATTTTCTTCTGATGTATTTTTATTCTTGTTTTTATTTGTATTGTTTTGGCCTAGTTTTTCTATCTGTGTATGGTGTTGGTATGTTTGGACAAGAATAAAATAAAGACCACCTGCAACAACACGATAAGATCACAGATACACTTTCACGATGTAAAAGAAAACACTTAAATGCGGATGGATTTGGATATATATTGTAATATATGTGTGATTGTCGTTTCTCTATTTCTTCACAGTTCGTGAACCAGTCATCACCACACTATCCAATCTGACAAATGGTGACTGGACTTCAGTCCCAGACAAGCAAGGTAAGTGAAAGACTAAAAGTAACTGGCTCCTCTACACCGGCACTGTAGCGGCATGATTCACAAAAGTATGATATTAGACAAATATTAAGAAGTTAAATGGATAATTCAGGCTTAAAGTAACACAGTTTATGCTGACAAATGCACAAAAAAACCAGCTGGTAATAAATCGACTGTGTGATTGTGTAAATTAACAGATTTATAATTGCACTGCTTCATCTAGGGCAGCGGTTCCCAAACTTTTTAGGACACGCACCCGCTTCTACATCCCGACCGGGTTCACGCACCCCCAATCCCCCACACCTTAAAAGCAACAGAGCCTACTTATAGCCGCATAAAAATCAGACCAATGAGAGAACAGTTTGCTCGCGCGTGGCGTTTATTTACAGGATTCAGTCCGCTGTTAAATGTTGCATTGTGAACACAAACCGAACAAAGGGGCAAATGCAACATTGATTCATATTAATCCCTGAATCGGAACAAAGCAAACGAACTACAGGTGTGAAAACGCCCTGAAACACTGCAACAAAGTCTCAATACATTTCAGTTACACAAGGCATCACTTTTATAGAGCAATAAGGATGGCGAGGACACACGCACAGGCTCGGAGGCAGATTGCATCACATTTCATTTACAATGAACCATACATAGCGGTTACATTAAATATTCCTGCACCTTTCGAAAAGGTAACGGACGTACACCAGAAGATTGGCCACATCTGTAGGCTCGTCTACTTGCAGAGAGAACTCTCTTCTTTACGCGACTAATGTAGCCAGGATGTCTTAGGACAAAGCGTCAATGCGGCGCGACACGGTGTTGTTGGACACCGGGATCATGTCCAACTTCTTTGCTTCTCTTTCTCCAATCATACATTCCACCATCTCTTTGGCAGCTGGCAAGCACCCGTCTTTACGATTGTGTGAGGTAGCCCCTTTCTTCTATTCTGTAACTGACCAGATGTGAAGCCCGTAGTGTGTTTTTTGTAGACCCAACACATGAATGAGACTGCAGTTTTTGGCTGTTTTGTAACTCCTCCAATTTCTAAGAAATGTAAAGGGCTTTTGACTGGCATGCTTGGTGTTCAGGTGGCGATGTAAATAAGAGGGCTTCAGACAGCTGTTAGCCAGAACCTCACTGCACACCACGCACTGTGGCTTTGATCAATCTGCATTGCCAATTCAAGTGAAGCCCAGACCCAGATCACTTTCATCATATTTCCTCTTGATGCTCACTCTCGTTTCCTCTTTCTTCACCCTGACTCCACGATGTTCTCCCGAATGTCTGTGCTATCCCTTCCTCCTTTTCGGTCTCCTCCGTCTCATCTTGCTCTGACTCCTGCTCAATTTCTTCTCCCGGTCTCTCCCCAACACCTCTCTCGCTCTTTCTTTCATTCATTCATTCTTAGCCTCATTCTTTCAGCCGCAACTTCGGCGGTTTGAAACAGACGTGGAGGAAAATATAAAAACATAATTCTAAGCAATGAGAAGGTTTCCTTCCATATCTTCAAATCACCCACAGCACACATTAAAGTCACCACAGCAAAGTGACGCTGCATCCAGTCTGTGACGTGTCAGACTGGACTCTGACACGTCACACTGCAACACACATGAGTGAATGTTCATGATGAGAGAATATACAGTATAATGTGTTTATAACGCCGGAGTTGCGGCTGAAAGAATGAAGCTGAAATATTGTCCCACGCCATCAGAAAACATCAGAATACACATTATGAACTACAGTCAGATGTATGGTGCTCTAGATGAAGCAGTGGCATTATGAATCTGTTCATTCACACAGTCACACGTGTCACTTTAAACTGGTGAAGAGCTGCAACCAGCGACATCTACCTCCACGTACCGCCAGCAGGGCTTGAGTCGTCGTCGCTGCTCAGTCAGTCGTAAAGTTGCATGTGTTTTCTTTGCCCTGCAGTCCTGAACAGCTGGAAGAGAACGTGGATGGATGTAGGGCTGCAACTAACCATTATTTTAATAATCGATTAATCTGTCGATTATTTTTTCGATGAATCGGTGGGGAAAAGGCGAGTGAATAAAAACGTGTCTTTAGTCTTGCAAACTATTCCACCCCTGCTTTACTACTGTTACTAACGAGCTAACGCTAACTCGTCAAGCAGGATGAGGAGTAAACAGCAGCACCAGGAGAGCTACTGGAGGGACGCTACGTTCCTCACTTCAAACAGAACAACAGTAGGATTCTGTAGTGACTGACCTGCTGTTGAACTCCTTCCTCCTCCTCAAGGACTCCAACATGTTTACGTTTTAGGTGATGAATCATCACCGTGGTGATCCCGTGCCATGTCGCTTTTACATATCTTGCAATTAACACACCTTTTCCATTTATTTAGTGTGAAATGCTCCCACACCTTGGATGACTTCGGTCGTACTGATTTCTCTTCCTCCGCCGTGTGTTTCAGAACAACGTTGCGGGTCTCTCCGATGGTCTTTCCTCTACCTCTGCGCTCAACTCAACTTTTTGTTTTTATACTCAAACATCTCCGTGACTTATTCAGTGGCAATCGCGCGACGCAACGAATCGATAATGAAATTCGTCGCCAACGCCTTTATTAATCGATTTTATCGATTCGTTGTTGCAGCCCTAGATGGATGAACAGATTAGTATTGGATTACAAGTCTGTAGTAAAGCACTAACATGAACATCTCTCTGACATTCTTTCAGGTAGTAATTCAAGCACCTTCTGGGGTACCACTGGCAGCAACATCGCCATCATCATCGCCATCATCATCGCCATCATCATCGCCGTCATCGCCAGCACCAGCATCATCATCTACATGAAGAGTAAGTCATATATTACTCAACTTTTTAAATTTTGATCCTCAACCTGTTAACTTACCTGTGAAAGAGACAATCGGCACCATGTTGGCCAATGAAGTTTAAACACAGGGTAGAAGAAGCCTGTGTTTCATTGAATTCTTTGACTCAAAGAAGAATTTGCCTGCTTTCTCACCATTTGCTCACGTTTAAGAACACATTTAAAAAGAGGATTGCTGTGTGATTGATAATGACAGTTTTCTTTGATTTTCTGAGGGGATTTTATTATTTGCCTTGTGAAGTAGTCTCACCTTGTTTCTTCACAGAAAGACCAGAGGAGAACGCAGAGACGAACCAGGGCACGGGAGAGGAGATGACTGAGCTGAATGGGGACCCGAACACACGGGAGGAGGCAGGAGCACCTTCAGTATCCGAGTCCAGCATGTAGCTGCTCTTTGACTCACCTGCCAAAACACTCCAGTAAAATAGAAAAGTGATTCTTTTGCACAGATAAAAATGTGAAGAGTATATAGAACAGAAAAGATGTGCTAAAGGAACAGTGTGTAACATTTAGGGGAATGAATTCACTTAGAAAAAGCCATTTATATCTACATGGGGAACGGGACGTCTTCCACAGGGTCGACCATCTTGCACCGCCATGTTTCTACGGCAGCCCAGAAGGGACACTGGCGAGAGCTGTAAGCGTTTTTACATTACAGTAGGGATGCGTTCCGGAACCCGGTATAAAACGGGCCCCGATTCTACATTTTTAATGACGGTTGTTTTTATAAGCCCCGACATTCCTGGTGTTTTTATTAGTACTTTTAAAACCTTTTGATGCAATTTATTATCACGCTGCTGCTCGCCTCTGCTCTCTCTGTCTGTCTGATCGACGCCAACTACACACACACACACATATACGTTACAGTCATTTAGCAGACGCTTTTATCCAAAGTGACTTACAGTTCAGTGTCTATCTATACACCGTAGACGCAGCTACGGGAGACATTTTGGGGTTAAGTGTCTAATACTAGTAGGGGGATTGAACTGCCGACCCTCTGATTGAAAGGCAGCCCTGCTCTCCACTTAGCCACGGTCACCCCCACACACAAACACACACATAGACACAAACACCGAGAAGTGAACCAGGTGGAGTGAAGGATGCTCCAGTTGAAGAAAACTCTACTCGTTACTGTTGCTGTGCAATAAAACATTCACAAGTCTTCATACATCTGTTCAATAAGCAGGAACATGTAAACAAAAGTGAAACCTAATTCAATCGGCTCTGTCCACAGTCTCTCATCCACCGCCGCTATGCTTACACTAGCTCTGACACACTGTTACTTTAAATGTTGATAAATTCTGTTCATAAGGGCAACACCCAGCCTGTGTTGTAATGACAACATTATGAACATGCAATATGAAATAGCTGGAAAGCACATTTGTACAGAGTTTTTAATGTGATGCTTCTTCCAAACATGTTTAACAACAAGCAGAAATGGTTGACCACCTGTAGGAGCAGCATTTCCATGAAATTTTCCAGAATTTCAGCCAGTATTCTCCTGAACCTGTTTGGTTAAAGTGCTTTCTTCAGCACATGATGGCACGTACTTATTTATGTTTACCTGTAAGAGTAATGAGCTGTGTAAGAATGTTTGTGCCATGACGTGTCTTTAACATGAAGTCTGACTGTGAACAGACCTTTTCTATTTTATGTAAAAAAAAAAAAAAAATACTGGAGTGTATTTTTAATGCCAAATGTCTGTCACTTTAAAATAAAGTTACATTCTTTACTTACAGACTGTACTTTTCTGTGGAGTTTTTTTGTCAATATGCATCATGTGTGTTATAGAGACCCAGCAGATGTCTTGACTGCTTTTCCTTCCTTCATAACATTTGCAAAGTTCTTTACTTCCTGCGCGTCGCACAGGAAGTAAAAGCAAATGGTCGCGACACTTAATCGGCCTTCTTTGTAAAACCTCTGAAATGTAAATAGTGCTTTTATCAGTGAACTATTTGTGACAGTTACAGCATGTCGAAAAGTTACAAACCTGAACCAGTCTACCTGAACCAGGTTCAGTGTAGTCCTGGTCCTCTATCAGACCTCCATCAGTACAGAGACCATCAGAGAGAAGATGGTCTGTTTCTATAGAGTTATTCTTAATGATGTCATCAGAGCCACCGGGTCGGATTCTGGTGAAACCAGATGAACTCATGCAGGTTCACCAGAACCTCCTTCAGCTCAGACTCCAGCAGAGACCCGGTCCACCGTGGACAGACTAAATCCTCCAGCAGAGACCCGGTCCACCGTGGACAGACCCAGATCCTCCAGCAGAGACCGGTCCACCGTCTCAGGGATAGAGTTGGTATCTCAGGTCGTGTGTGTGTGTGTGTGTGTGTGTGTGTGTGTGTGTGTGTGTGTAATTAATGCTTTTATTTCCCTGTGACATCTGTTTTAAGTGTGTTTTTACCATCCTGTCAAGCACTTTGCAACATCAGTTCTGAAAAGCACTAAACCATCCTAAAATATATTCATATATATATATATATATATATTAGTAATAATATAATTGTTCTGTACGATACTTTGATTTGTTCCACCTTCTACTCTTTTACCATGCTGTAGATTTTCAAACTAGTTAATAAGAAAATGCTTAATCTTATATACGTGACATTTTTCTCATACTTTTAATATAATTCATTAAAACGTATGCGTGTACACAGACAACACATCTGCATTTTATGTTTCTATTTTATCCCCCCAACAATAAGCCACTGCACCATGATGACCCATTTACCTAGAACTGCACAGCAACACAACAGTATATGCAAAGCTCACATTGACTTTAACTTAAAAAGACAGATTTATTGTGCGTTAGCCACAGAACACAACTTCACTCAACAACCAAACCACAAGAGTTTCCACTCTCACTGCGAAAAACAACTTTTTAATCCTTTCATTAAATTCAATGTGCCATAACACACACTCCTAATTGGTTACATGTCCCCAGTGTACTTAAACAAATATCTATATATATTCTGTTATTTTACAACATTGTCACTTTTAATGTTTTTATTGCTGATTGCGTGTGGGTGGGTTTTAAAATGGCTTCCACTTCTTAGAAATAACACTGACCTAGTTTCAGTGCCAATAATCTCACCACAACTGACCTGTACAGGCAAATCACTCACTCAATAAGTGCTACAATGTCTGTTTTTTAATTCAAAGTAACATTTATATTACAGCAGGATACGAATGTGAGAAAATAATTAAACAATAAAAAGGCGATTTATGGATTAAGTGAAAGATTTACTCAATTTTGAGTCAGGTTTTGAGTAACTTCTGGACGGATATGAAATGTCAAATGGAAAAATGCAAAACAAACAAGAAACGACTGGACCACAAAAACTCTCCACTTCCTTTAAATTGCAGTGAACATCTATTGGCATTTAAATCCAAAGAAGGCTGACGTCTTCAGCTTTGAAGAAAGATAACAAACACAAACATGTCATTTATAGTCAGATAACACAACTGCTGGTGGTACAACTTGATCTTCAGGACATCAAGTGGTGCCAAGTCCCATAAAATGCAGAATACAGTTAACACATTTACCAGGTTGTCGGTCTATACAACTATTTCCATGATGACATTGTTGCTGCCTCTTCTCTCTGCTGCCATCCGAGCTGCTGCGAGCAGAAAGAGATCAAGTTTTTCATGAGAATAGTCAGATTTATGTCTTAATAATTATTGATGCTTAATCCGCTTAAATCTTTACTCCGATTAAATGGAAAACTCGCCACCTGTCATGTGGATGTCCAGTCAGTGTTGATGCTAAAATGTTGTCCATAGACGCATTACATTCATCAGTGCGTGCTATATTGACCCAGAAAAAACGAGTATGCAGCTGCAACTCCTGTTGTTCTTCCTGCACCCAGCGCAACAGTGACGTCATTGGAGTCAAGAAAGAACTCCAGGTTATTTAAGCTTGGACTTCTCTGGGTAGCCAGGGGTCGCAAAAACAGAACGTAACACCTGATCGGACATCCACATAAAAAAGGTGGCAAATTTTCCCTTTAAGATGTTTGGGATTCTTTTGAGAGCAACCTGTGTCAGTGTTGAAAGCCACCTGCACATTGTGTTGCAATGTGCAACACAAAACCACAAAATCTGTCTGTCATGATAGCAGCGTGATTCACGCTTATGGCTCTCTTTGATTTAATGCGCCAATAGAAAGAGGGACTTTTGTATGAGCTTCAAGATTCAATAATTTATTACCATGTCATGAAACAATGATTGGACTTTGTATCTGGTATGTGCTCGATGACGACAACAACAATACAACAAATATACATCAACAATGCAGTAGAAATACGCGTTGGCAAATAAAGTACATTTAATAACAAGTGTGCGTTAAAGAGACCCGCTTGGTGACCAAATAAAGAACATGCCCCGTTAGAACATGTTCTCTTAAAATGCTAGCTTTTGTGTGACAAAGCTAGAAAGAAAATTGGCCACAAAAATGGCAACAAACACGGCTTTACAAGTTGCGAGTTGACAGAAATAACTTTTGATCTGGCGTATTTCTTTGACCAATGTCAGAAAAACATATTTAACGCTCCTAGCAACCTCTACAGTGTACCACACCTGTGTCTTTAGACTAAATAATGAAGTGAAAGTAAACGGCTTTGTAGTCTGGTTATTTGGCTTAGAAGATCTTTGGCATGTTTTGTGGAATGTTTGTTTGTTGCAATACGACAAAAGGAAGTGAGTCACGGTTGAATTACAGCATGCATGTTTTCAGGTTTATGTAGTATCATATCAGGTTTATATAGACTATTGGTTATTAATGATCAATAAAAACAATGTCACTGAAATCATCAGTTATGCAGATGACACTGGAGGGTCTTCAGCTGATTGTATTTCCTGAGTTTTGAGTTAAAAATGTAAGTTTTATCAAAGTTTTACCCTGAAATCATTTGTAATAAACAAAAGTAAACGGCTCTCAGGAACCAAACAAGCTAACTGCTGGTAGCTTGCACAGCTAGCTACCAGTACTGTTTTTATGGTTATAGCTTGATCTGATTTGCTAACGTAAGCAAGTATATGCTAGAATACCTCCCTGGACACTTGCAGGAGTGTTCTTACCTCTGTTCCTGTCTCTGTATACGAGTCCCAGTAAGATGGTGGACAGCAGGTAAGGGGTTCCCACCAACACGTGGAACATCAGTCTGGTGACCGAAACTGAACGGGAAGCTGCAGGTGGAGGTGAAGATGAAGGTAGAAGAGAACCTGTGAAGATAAGTGAACTCTTACCCACTGTGGTCACAGACAATGTGAAGAAAAACTGAACCAATAAGTCAAAGAAAGAAAGTCAGTGTTTTTCTCATTCATATTTAACGTCCTTGTCATTTAAATGTTGTCTTTCAATTATTTCTTTGTCTCATTGTGACACCTATGTTTTCCTGCATGTTTAGTCACGTGAGCGTGCTCTATTGTTTAAAATTACACTGATATCTTAAGACCTTTACGTCTGGCATCGGCCTACAGTTTACATTACGTTACATATTTAGTTTGTTTAGTCCCGGTGGCGAGGAGATCGGAGTGTGCAATAATCTTTCTTGTTCCTGCCACTTTGGATTTAATCCAATAAACAAACTATCAAAACGCTCATGGACCATGGATGTATTATTGGCAAACCCTCAGGCAACTCTACCTCTTCATCCTCCCATGTTTGACTGAGGACAGACTGGATATTACAGTGACTCAACATCACCTTTAGAGGTACAACTGGTTTTACCAGCTGGTACCAGCTGGTTGGCAGTTAATATCTCTACAGCACAAATGCACTGACGTATTTGGCGTAGCGTGACAAAGGCGCAGCCTGACAAACCAAATTTAGTTCTCAAGACTAGTTATTGAAACCTGCATTGTTTACCTCAGCTTCCCCGCCTTTGTTGGCGCATCGTTTTGTTTTTTCAGCGACCGTTCGGGCAAAATGATCAAAATGGCCTCAACAAACACAAACAAAACATTGCTCCGCAGCGCTACTAGTGGTCAAAACCTCCACGAGTTCCTCAGGTAGCACCATAACTGTGCACTTGTATAGCCACACCCAACAGTGATGTCACAGCGTACTGACACGCCCACTAGACGAGTTGCATTTTGGAAAATGCAGGCGGCAAGTTTTGACAAGGAAGACGAACACATGAAGATGATTTGCGTGGTTCTGCTGCACAGATTTTGAGTGGGACCACGTTTTCACAATTCAGAACCAGCAGACTATCTTAAGTTGGTATCTGTTCTTTAAACGTCGGCACAACATATTCATGTATTTGACAGACCTTTTCTCAGTCAACTGAAGACAGTTCGTCTCACCTTTAACATGCACCCAGCTGCCTAATGATTTTCCAAATCCAGGGATGCTGCAAATGTAGTGTCCTTCATCCGATTTGGAAGCTCTGTGGATGGTCATCTCTCCCGTGGTGCTGCTGCCGACGACGCGGCCGTCTCTAAGGAAATCAAACGTGTGGTCGGGGGAGTCCGTCTCGGCTTTGCAGCGCAGAGTCACAGCAGCTCCCTCCGACACAGCGAGGGCCGGACTCTCCAGGAGCACATTGCTGTCTGTGGAAAAGAAACAAACTCATTTTAAAAGTCTTTTTTTTTTTTCTCCATTTCTAAAACAAACTAAACTTTGTGATTCATAAAACCTGTCTGACATGGATTCTGATGAAAAGTCTGATACATTGAATGCAGTTCAACATGAAACAGCGTCACTTGTTTCCAATGCAGTACCACTGATGGTGATGTTGATGCTGTTGCTCCTGTTCCCGTCCCCGGACTCACACCAGTACACCCCGGTGTCGGACGGGTAGGTGTTTCCGATGACGCAGGCCGAACCCGAGGAGGCGGTGCCCCAGCCGGAGGTGCAGGGTCTGACCCCGCCCTCAAGTGTTTTCCTCTTCACCTTCCAGCCGGTGGAGTTCAGCTGATCCTCACAGCTCAGAGAGATGGTGTTGTACCTGTAGAACTGAGACCTGTCGGGGACGACCTGAAGACAGGCTGAGGGAGGGAGGATGGAAGAGAGTGGGAAAGAAGAGGAAGAGAGAAACAGCAGAGCGGAGGGTTGGAGGGTTGGAATCGGAAAGAAAAAGCGAACGAGAAGAGAGAAGAAATAGAAAGAATGGACAATAACACAGTAAGAAAGATAGAAAGAAAACAAAAGCGAAGACAGGAAGAAGAAGAGAGAGCGCAAAAAAAGTGTGAGAAGAATGGTGGCGGAAAGTATGAAAAGTATACAGAAAGATATGAAAGAAGTATAAAAACGCAAAAAAGGAATACAAATTTAAAACGGAAATGTAAGAAAAACAGCATGATGAAAAACAAAAGCGAGGGGGGCAACAATAGATGACGACAGATTGAGAGAACACATAAGAAAGAAAGTAAGGGAACAAGAAGGTAAACAGAGAAAATACACAAATCACTGATTCAGTGAAATCAAAGGCACTACATTATCAGTCAGCAGAGGTTATTTTCTACACAATAAGAAGAAGAGCTTGTACTCACACATCACCAGACAGAAAGGTGTTAACAGCATCCTGTCTTAGCGCACACTGGCGGCTCTCTGCACTTCCTCTGTGAGAGAAGTCCACCCTCACATACCTCGTCTCTCCGTCAGGCATCACAGCAGCTGCTTGTGTGCAACGCCTTAAAGGTTTCTTTTCCTCCACAGAAGAAAACCTTGAATTTACGCCGTTTAATTAAGAAATATACAACGCATAACCTGCGTTCACTGATTGGGTGCTGCTGTAAACACACAACTTACGTATATACAGTTTGTTTCCATTGATAATAAAAAATATAATAATGAAGAACCAAGGAGTTCTCCTACATGTCCAAGTCTCTATTTCGACTAAAAGTGTGAACTTCTTGCATTGTGTCCACATTTTTTACCACTTTTCCCAGAGCAATAAAATTAAACCAACACTGAAGCAAAGCCATAAATCCCCAAACTGACTGATTGTAATACAACAAAAAACAATGTATAATTAATTGCCAATGGATTGCTCAATGACTAGTTTTGTGTGAATAAAATGAGCACTGAAATAAAACAAATAAAAAGTACTTTATTCCGTAACAAAATGTAGTGGACATAAAAAAGAACAGATTTAAAAAAAAAAAAAAAAAATTACAAGAATGAAACTCCTATTTACATATTTTATACATACATTATAATTATTAAATAAAAGGAGCCCATAAATACAAACCCCAGACATGTTTTCATAAATCATTACAAAATGCAATACATTTAATGAAATTAAGGTTTCGTGCTTTAGCTGTAGAAATGTACAAGAAGTGAGCACTACTGCTGGTGAAACTACAACAAATAAATAAAACTGGGGATTAACCCTGAAAGCAATCGCAACGTTTCCTGATACAACGGTTCAAATGTCCAACAAAACGAGCGTTCTGTTTCAGCAACAAAACTACTTCGTAAGGTTTAGGAAAAGACCGAGGTTAGGGTTAAAAACAAACTAAAATAACTTGCTAGGTAACGTACGTAGGCGGCGTTAGTTAAGTATGTAAGTTACGTAAGAAAAGGACGTTGACTTTTGGTTTCACACGGGACATGAACGGTGATCTCCAGGGTGAAAGTCCTGTGTTTGTTCGCGCCACAAAGTGATTGAAATACATTACAAAATGTTACCTGGTTTGTTGTATTTTTTTAAAAACACAACGTGCAATGTTCCATACTGTATGTAAAAGAACCTTTAGTGTTGCATTTTATAAATCTGCAGAAGAAGTAGTGAACAAGAGGAGCCTAGTCATGAGCGAAAGAAATAGCCGCTATACATCACAGCCCCGCCCCCTACTGTTTGACTGACAGCACAGCAACGAATCAGCAATTAGAATGGGAAAACAAAAAGCTCTTGTTGTGCTGAAAGGAAAAACATTTTGGGGTAAATACGCTTGTTCTTTTTCTTGCCAAGAATTAGATGAGAAGATTTATATCATTTCTGTATGATAAATATGTAGCACCCAGTTAGCTTAGCATAAAGACTGGAAACGGGGGGGCCAAGAAACAGTTTTCTTGGGGCAAATTGAATCGATTTCAACCTGAGCTGTTAAAAAACGGACATCTCCCGTTGAGAAGCGTGAAAATACTCTCAAAAAGGTAAAACGGAATGTCTTCCAATCGGAAAACCAGTTGTTGGTTCCTCCAGTCCATATTGATTTGTCCTTGGGCAAGACACTTCACCCCAAGTTGCTCCTGAAGGCCGTGCCATCGGCAGGTTGAATGTGGTGTGAATGCGATAGTCCTGATGGGCAGGTGGCGCCTTGCATGGCGGCCCTTGCCGTCAGCGTGTGAATGGGTGTGAATGGGTGTGAATGGGTGTGAATGGGTGACCAACATGTAGTGTTGAAGCGCTGAGTGGTCGGAAGGCGTAATTTTTTACCATTTACCTTTATAAAACTCTGGTGGGCCACATTTGACTTATTAATTTGGTCAAAAGCATCACTGAAACTCATCAATAAATAGATAGAAAGAATAATTAGTCAAATCTTCGTATTGAACAGCCAAATTCTGAAACGGCCCTTAAATGTAGATACCTGATTTACTGCAGTTTTGCTTTTATTTCCTAACGTTTTCGGGAAATCCAAGACCGAGACTTCTGTGCTTACTCATGCGATTAGCATCTCAGATTCTTCCGTCACATTTGCCAGGCGTGTGAAGTGGCCATTAGACATCGCTGGAGATGGAAACACAGCGGAATGCCGTCGCTGAAGCTTGCCGCCGTTTGGACCGAGCCCAAAAGCACGAGGGTCACTCGTCGAACGGTTGACACGGCCGGGCCTTTTCTCCGAAGGGCTGGCTGAAAAGGAACTGGAAAACGGGTTCAAGCGAGCCGGGCTGCTGTGTCTACGATGGGTTCTGCCGATGGGGCAGCCGGGTGACGGATGACTGATCTGTCGTAAAATGCCCGGCTTTGGCCTCTTGTTCTGGGGTAAGTTGCCCGAAGTTGGAGGGCTGCTGTTGGTTGAGTCTGCAGGACTGTCAAGGAACACTGGCTCGTCATTCTGGCAGACAACATCAATCAGCTGGGCTCCGTTGTTGTTCCGTTGCTGGAGGATGGTATCGTCTTTCTCTTTCAGCTTTAGCTTGAGGTCCGCCACCTCCATTGTCAGAATCTCAATGGTGGTGTTCATCGTGTTTTCAGCCCTGAAAACCGGAACATTCAGCAGCGGCTTCTCTTCAAAGGAGCTGCATGTTGTACTTTGATATGAAGACGTTGGCGAGTTTGGTCCCCCCGGCGAGTTTGGTCCCCCCGCTGTGTGAAAGAAGATTATTATTATTATAGAATTATCTATTAAATATGTGCTTTTTTGCAGACATTTCCAGAACATTAATCTGTTAAAGTCAAATGTTTTTACAAAGGGAATTTTGGATATCTCTTTGTATCGCTCCATAAATCAGATAATAGTCAACAACAAAGAAATTCTCTTCTCTTTTCTGAAATGTTATGTTTAAATATGCAAATGAGGCATTATGTAAAGGTAAGTTTTGGTGAATTTAGTAGAAATCTACAGACGTAAACAAACAAAGTAGTAAAATAAAATGTTTTCTTTCCTCTGAAAGAAGACGAGTTAATGAACAAAATCTTAAAGTTGACAAGTGCATGAAAAACACTAAAACACCTTTCTTTAAATTGCCAAACACAGTATTGTCTTAGTGTTAATGACTTACCAGGTTTTCTACACCTCTTCCAAAAGAAGAAGACGATTCCACATGAAGCGGCGCATAGAAGTAAAGCGCTCACGACAGCGATGACGATGAGTAGAGCGCAGGACCGGCTTCCAACACCTGACATGACAATGAACATGCTGACATGAGTAAATGATCCGATGCATCAGAAACATGATGAACCCCATGATGTGACTGATCTGTTAGGGGACAACACATTTCTTTATGTCATTGCAGACTCCTTCCTATAGAATATTTATGGATTTTTATGCAGTTGGATGAACATCAATGTAATAAACTTGGCGAGAGAAACCCCAGCATATCATTATGATAAATATAACTGCAATGACATCTTTAAAAAAAAATTTTTTTGTTAATAAAAAGACTTATTAAATTTAAAAACAATGGAATCTATATATATTCATCCAAGTGTTCAATAGAGTTACCAATGTTGGAAACGCGCGTTTTATATATTGAACTATTCACATTTTTAACTATAACCTCTGCTTCCAGCCTCTCCTCCGCTCTGTGTTCAGCAGAAGGTTCTCTGATTTGTTGTCTCCTGACTGTTGGTCTCAGATGAATCAGTCATGTCTTCATAGTTGCTCTGAGGAGCTCAGAATTTACTGTTTTTAACAGAATCTGATTAAAGCAAACGGTTTATTCAGGGCGACATTTTAAATGAGGACATGTAGAATAAAATCTTTTTGATGAAATATCATGATTTTAAGCCTGGCTTTGGCTGCTTTTTCTAACGGAAGCGTTTGTCGCACATGATGTGTTCAAGGACTGTCAGAAAGACGGATATCTCAAGATAATGACGTTTTTACAGCTCGTGACTGTGACCAGCGGTGTAGTTTTGCCGATTGTTTTCCCTCCCGCCGCCGGGTTTTGGGGTTCAGAGGGTTCATTAACTCAAGCTGCAGCCGTACCTGGCAGTAGAATCTCCACGTCTCTGGTCTGGTTGATCTGCGGCTGGTGAACTCGGCAGGTGACCCTGTGATGAAAACGCATCAGTTTATAAACCTTAACTGTAACAAGATATCACAAACACACATTCAAGTGCAGCACAAGGACAGAAATACGCATAAATAAATAAATAGATCATAATAAGAGAAACTATACGAGAGGAATTAAAGACAAAATGAGAAGGTAAAGTCACAGTGTTGCGCAAGTGTGGCTTCCATTTGCACACCTTACAGTACTAACTCTCCAACAGGTGGAGCTTCTACCTCCAGGGTGTGAACAGGTGTGTTGCATACAAGGATTGGAATGTGATGGTGTACTTTCTCTAACTGCCTTTCCAGGTGAAAGTTGAATGCTCTGATGTTTGGTGCACACTGCATGGGTCCATTTTGGCTCTGTTCTATGACAATAATGACGTCTTAAGCTCTGAGATGGGGGCCAAAACGAGGGGCCCCGTACAAAAAAAGGACACTTGAAACCTGTCGGTGGTGTCCTGGAGAGTCGCTCTCCCCGTCACAGAGAAACACCCGCGAGCGTCTCGGTCTCTCTTCGGTTCGTCGGCGGCGATTTCGTTCCCCTGTCCGTCCAGAAAGTAGATCTCGGGCTCCGGCAGCCAGCAGCCCGCCACACACTGGAGGGTCACGCCTCCACCCTTGGCCGACGCGACGGAGAGCTTCGGCTCAGAAACGGCCCCTGTTAAAAACAGGAATTACCACAACATGAGGCCGCTGAATCTTCCATCTGACGTTTGTGAAATATTAACAGGGACAACACTGATGAAAGCCGCTTCTTTATCTGCGCTGTGGGACAAAATCATCAGCTGTGCTGTGAGTGTTTCTCTCATGGTGTGTGGGTGGAAACAGGCAGGTAATAAATACCTCTGTAGCACACCACGCCCAAATGTTATTGTCTTGCTTTTGACAGTATAATGTAGAGCTGCAACTGTGGCAACTTAATGATTGTTTAATCCGTAAAATGTCATATCACACTGGAGCACAAGGTGACATCGTCAGATCGTTTGATTCGGCTAATAAATAGTTGGGTCACAATCCTCCAAATCCGTTTCTTTAGGTCAGGATTCGACTGAATTTATGCTTTTGTTAAGACTGTGGAGTCTCGTTTCATAAAAACCAACAGATCGTTGGTTCTACGCCCTGATAACCGTCATCTACATTCTTAAATTCTTCTTTAACAAGAGGCTGCATGGCATCAAGCGTAAAGCGTTTTATTTTATTTTTATTTATTACACTATATTTATCCCGTTGAGGGGGAAATTTTTCTCTGCATTTGACCCATCCCTGTGCCAGGGAGCAGTGGGCTGCCCATGACAGGCGCCGGGGGAGCCACTAGGGGGACAGTGTCTTGCTCAAGGACACTTCGACTCAGCTCACGTCTCAGCCAAGGATCGAACTGCCGACCCTCCGGTTCCCAGACAACCTTCTAAGCCTAGTGAGCTAGTCGCCCCCCCGTTTTAGGAATGTACCACACTATATGGTGACATTTAAATAACATATTTAATACGCAACAAGAACAACCGGTTGACCCCCTAGAGCTCCAGTATTAAGCTGAAGTCCTACACAGACTCTATAAGTAATACAAGCTTTCATGGATGCAAGCCAAAGCAACTTGGCTGTACACACTTTTGGCTCGGCTTCCTCTAGTTGCCGTCCAAGAAGAAGACGGGTTATCGGCCTCGAGTTTTGTGATTTGTCCGTCGCTATCTTGAGGTTTATGGCAACCAGTGAACAGGAAGTAACCATATTTAGACTGAGGAGGAGGTATACGTCTCTGGTAGAGACCTGTCAATCACTGTGTAGCCCCGCCCCCTAAAGCATCCCCTGCTTTATGGTCTGTTTGACTCTAAATGGAGCATAATGTACTAAATGAACATCATGCTGTATTGAAGAAGACTGTAAACTAGAGATTGAGACCATAAACTCATGTTTACAATGTTTACTGAGGGAATAAATCAAGAGAGAAGTAGAGTCATTTTAGACTAGACTTCTATACAACCAGAGGAGTCAGACTTGAAGGTATCTTCAGGCCCTCCTCCATGATGCAACTACAAAACCTTCACTGGATATTTAGAACTGACTGGACGTACCCACGACCAGCTCCACGGCTGTAATGTCCTTGGGGGCCGTGCTCCAGAGCCTCATGCACCGGTACTTCCCGGTATCAGTCAGCTGCACGTTGGATATCCTCAGCGAGATGTTTCCGTTCTTCAGTTCCTTCGTGATGAGGCTCGTCCTGTACTGAAAGGCCGGGTTCTTCATCTCGGGCGTCTCGCAGCCATCGCGGTACAAGAAGACCACGTCTGGCAGCAGGCCTTCCTTGGACCACTCCACTGTCGGAAATTCCTCGCTGGCCGGGATGATGAAGCTGCAGGGCAGAGTGACGTCCCCGCCTGCCAAGGCCAGGACCGTCTCTGGGGGACCATGCATCAAGGAGTCTCCTAGAAAAAGATAAATCATTTCAAGACTTTACATGTTGGGTATTTCATTACCGAAGGTTTTCAAATGCTCCGCTAAAGGGACTAAATGGCTAATTTAAAGTTACGAAGAGGAACTTTCATGTTGTGTTGGTCCCTTGTGGACTAAAGCGGTAGTGTCTCTGAGCACCAGAGTCCCTTTAGAAAACCTCTCATTCTACTGCAGCAGGGTCTCGTTAACGATGGAGGTCTGATAGAGGATCAGGACTACACTGAGACTGGTTCAGGACCGGTTAATCGTTCCTCACAGTAACACTTTACGCACGTACTTGAACTGTATCTTACGCCAAGCAATAATTACATGCAGCACACTACTTTTAGTAATAATCGCTATTAAAATTATAAACAACAATAAAATAAATAATTAGTAATTATGTGATCGGGACACTGAGCCCCACGGTGGCTCCTGGGAGCTTGCTTCTCCTCTCTCAACTGACACTACGCCCACGCAACCGAGAGCTTCCTTCTGCTCTGAACCGGTCTGACGGGGTGTGAGAGCGCCTTTAACGGTTTGAGAGACGTGATTCACCCTCCGTGTGCCGACAAGCCTGCAGCTCTGCACCGGGGGGGGGGGGGGGGGGGGAAGAGAAGGTAGACCTCGGTAGTGAATCACACATTTATTTGGTCAATGTACCATCATAATAGGGAGGTGTTTCCACACTCCTGGAAAGAACAGTGATTTTTCCACTCCGGCAGTTGATCAGGACTGAATCGAGGAATCTGGACCAACTGGAAACTTGTGCAACATTCGCACGAGAGCAAGAAGTTGATTAAGTCATAAAAAGTCTATATTTTCTACGTGAACATGTTCTTGTACACATTTAGAGAATAAACAGTTACAGTTCTGGAAGAAGTATTCAGATCCTCAAAAAGTACCAATACAACAGTGTGATACTCCACTACAAGTAAAAGTCCTGTGATTTAAAAACCATACCTCAGTAGAAGGATTAGTAGTGAAATATACTTAACGTATCAGAAGTAAAAGTACTCGTTCTGCAGGAAAAATGACAAAACGGAGATTGTTGCATCCGGATGCATGGATGTTATAGAGCTACTGTTGCAGCTGCTCCAGCTGGAGATGTTTCTAACTACTTCATTTAAAGTTATTTCAGTCCAGTGGTTCCCAGCCTGGGGGTCGGGCCCCTCCGAAGGGTCACCGGATCAATCCGAGGGGGTCGAGCGACGATCGGAGGGAAACAAAAGAGGAAGAAACTAAAGTTCTAACAGATAAATGTTCTCATCTTTTGAGTGAAGTGTTGGAAAATTGGACTTCTTTGGGTTTTTAACAGTTTATCGGAGTGTATTGTATTTGAGCAGTTCACATTGAAATCAAACCATGTGAGAAGTTTAGGAGAAATGTCTCTTTTCTACAAACTTTTTGTAAATTTATGACTCCCAATTTCAGATTTTTTTTCTCCTAAATTTACAAATTTAATCTTTACTTTTTCTTCCCCCGGCTCCGTAATTATTATCTGTTTACCTGTAATTGTGATAATACATGTTCTTAGAAGTTGAGCACAAAGTAGCATTAGATGGAAATAATCAAGTTCAGTACAAGTACCTCAAAATTATACTTAAGAACAGTACTTATAGTAAATGTAACGTACGTCTCAACACAAACTCAGTTTAGTAAGTCTGACCTTTTAACTTAAAGGAAGTGCTTCGACTAAATGTTTTCAAGTATCTTTTTTGCAATGACGTCTCCATGTCACGCTTCAGCAGAGCTCCATGTTGGGGCCAGAAGATAACTCTAACGAGGAAACTCATGTAAACCTCTGGAAGAAGTATTCAGGTGCTTTACTTCAGTAAAAAAAAATACTAATACCACACTGTAAAAATACTCAACAAGCATAGTCAGTAGAAGTATTCAAACTATCATATATTTCATAATTAGATCATTTGTACTCGTGCATTAATGTAGAAGCAGGATTTTACTGTTGAGCTCATTTTGAAACATTAACTTTTGATCATTTTCATAACGGATTAATCTGCTGATTATTTTCTCCATTAATCGATTGTTTGCTTTGTAAACATAGAGAAAACAGTGATTCATGTTACTATGTTACATATGTGTGTGTAGTCCAGCAGACTCACTGGACACACTGCAGACAAACACGGCTGCATTTAAAGTTGTTCATAAATACCTGAACAACAAGTCAGCAGAGCAGCGAGCAGGAAAACACGAGGATCCATCACCACAGCACAACTGAAGGGTTTCTCTTTCTGACACAAAATAAAAGAAAACATGGTAAACGTTATGATAAATAATCCAGCTCGGTCAGTTGATTCCTCTGCGGAGGTCCTCGTTCACTACTTCCCCATTCGTGCTCGAACGATCGATAGCGTGTGGTGCGTTCAGGAACACCCGGGAAACGTCACACGTCGTTCTGTAAGTCTGTAGTGACGTGAGAAGCTGGAGCTACACATCAAGTGCAACATGTAATATTGAAATAAAAGATGTATTGTCATCCTGAATACACGTTTACAACTTGAACACAGTTGGCGACACGTTGAATACAATTGCGATAAGCTGCAAAAACAAGCGATCGTTTCTTAGCAAATATTAGTTAATTTAAAACAATATGGAGCAATGAATGATGAAAACATCCTCTCCGTTCATTTCTAACTCAATGTCAGGACAAATGAATCAAAGTCTCTTTAAACTTGCGTGTTATTTCTGTTTTTTTTTGGTGTGGATTTGATTTGGATCTGTAATTTCCCACCTTCTGGAACGGCGTTTTAACGTCACCCGACTATGAAGGGCCGTCCTAAAGATGTGGTAATCACAGGGTCATGAACCTCCCTCAGCTGTTGTAGAAAGGAAGTCACGTGACAACTCCACCACACAACTGTAAACATTTTGTAATGTTATTTTTATATCTTTTGGGGGGTTTTTTTTCCATCGATGTCTGTGAGGATGTTTTATTCATGACGCTGCTTCACACTGAGCTGAACTAAACTAGAGGACAGACTAAACACACAGACGTTCAGTTTCCTAAAACCAGCAGCATGAGCCTAAAAACAATACCTTTCCATCAATACGATCACGAACAATAGAGCTACAGGAGCCCTCCATCGAGTCACGTTCTCGGTCAAAGTGGCTACTGTCTATTCATGTACTTTGTGTACTTTTGTAGCGGTGGGATGGAACCAAGTACTGTACCAATTTGAGGTACTTGTACTTAAAGTATTTTCCATTTTAAGTAACTTTATACCTCTAACCCATTCCATTTCAGGGTAACTATTTTGTTCCTAAGTACATTTAGCTGATAATACTTTGACTAAAGCTAGGTTTTGAGTACAGGGCGTTATCTTGCATCGGAGTATTTTCACACCACGGTACTAGTACTTTTAATGAAGTCAAGGATCGAAGTACTTCCACCAGTGTTGACAGTGACGGCTGGCTGATTAAAGACCACGTATAGGTAACAAGATGAGGATCAATGTGACGGCTCGGTGGTGGTCTGACTGCGTGGGCCGAGTTCAGCACCACGGACAGAGACAGCTGCTACTGTACCACTCTATAAGTGTTATTAATACGACTGCTGTTCTTCATGAGGCGTGTCCTCGTGAACAGATCCACTCAGTTCAACCACAAGAGGGCACAGCAGGCTTCCACACAGACCTACAGCTAAACACCAAACACCGTTTTACCTTTCATCCCAATCCATCAGTGTCAATGCAGCGTCTCGTTTCACTTGTTTTTTGTGTAGAAATCTTGTTCAAGTTCTTCCACTTGTTTTTCTTTTAAACGTGTTCATGGAAAAACTGTCCTGCAGCAGAGTTCACGGTGACAGCTTACCGTGTCCACTAGCCTCCATTACATATACAGTTGTGGTCAAAAGTTTACATACACTTGTAAAGAACATAATGTCATGGCTCTCTTGAGTTTCCAGTTATTTCTACAACTCTGATTTTTCTCTGATAGAGTGATTGGAACAGATACTTCTTTGTCACAAAAAACATTCATGAAGTTTGGTTCTTTCATGACTTTATTATGGGTTAACAGAAAAAGTGACAAAATCTGCTGGGTCAAAAATATACATACAGCAACATGAATTATCAATTTTGGTGACTTAGAAAGTTGTGTCAATGAAATGAGCTTCATAGCATGGCCTCTTAACTTCTTGTGAGTGATTATGAGTGACTA
>NW_027176361.1:2377564-2410064 GCF_023349555.1 Cebidichthys violaceus
GATCAGTCATGTTGTCACGAGAAGCACAGAAGAAGAAGAAGAAGTGTTGTAGTGACTACAGACAGAGTGCAGCTGGTCTCTGTTGACCTGTGATGTGATGTGTTCATGACTCTGGTCCTCTGTCTCCTCTCACAGGGAGAAGATGATCTGCAGCATCCTGCTGCTCTTCAAACTGACCTCTTGTGACTATGGTGAGTTCACAGCTTCACTAAATACACCTTCAGCCTCACTCACACACTTTAACATCACTAGTTATTGTTACAATCAAGCACCTTGTTCATACCTTTGTGTCTTTAAAGCTCAGCATCAGTAAACATCTCCAGGTGGAGTTTGAAGGCTCTCATGTTACCGTTGTCAGTTTGTCTGCTCCTCACTCTCCCTCTCTGTCTCCTCAACAGGAGTATCAGTAGTGGATGTGACACAGAGCTTCTATCAGGCAGAGGAGAACCACGACATCACTCTGGAATGGACCTTCCAGACCAGAACAGACGGTTCCATCAAGTCCATTTTTATCTTCTGTCAGATGTACACTGGTGTCAGATCCTTCATCCTGTTTAGTCTATATAAAGGTGTCGAGACCTTAGCGGCTCAGGATAAACGGTTTGCAGGACGAGTCAAGTTTGACAAAGACGCCCTCAGAGAAGGACATCTCAGACTTAAAATGTCCAGACTCAGGACTGATGACTCGGGTCATTACAGGTGTGATGTGTTCACAGGTGAAGGTGGTGGTTCTAGGACATGTCACCTCAACGTCACAGGTGAGTTGATTCTGAAGTTTCCTGGATAATAAAGAACATGATTATTGTCGTCTTCTGTTTTAGTGAGATGTTGTTTCTTCTCATGAGTGACTCAGACTTGTTTGGTGTCTTTACAGCACAGAGGGATCGACCCAAACCTGAGACAACAAGTGGAGGAAGAGGTCCTTCACAGACAGGAAGTCCATCACAAGCAGAGAGTCGAGGAAGGATCGGCCTCTCCTGTGTAGTGGGACTGATAGTAGTAGTAACTCTGCTGGGTGTTTGTTACTGTCTGCGTAGAAAACATTCAATGAATCCCTCTCCGTCTAGAGAGCAAGAGTCAATGATGAAAGATGGATCTAGTCTCTCAGGTCGGAGGTCCAAAGCAGCGTCTGAAGGTCTCGTTGTGATGATGTCTGAATGAGCTGCTCAGTCACAGCTGGTCGTAGCAAAGTGAGAGGGGTTATCTATGGTCTTCATCTCGTCTTTCATCCTCCTCTTCATCACCGTCTGACGGTCTTCATCTCGTCCTTCATCCTCCTCTTCATCACCGTCTGACGGTCTTCATCTCGTCCTTCATCCTCCTCTTCATCACCGTCTGACGGTCTTCATCTCGTCCTTCATCCTCCTCTTCTCTGAACACCATCACAGCACATTTACAATCAGTAGTTTTCTGGATAAACTGACCACATGTCAGTTACCAATGTAAACGTTAACTTTGTCACATGAAAATATATTAAAACTTAACGCTTTTAGTAACAGTACTCAAATATAAATATGGAGGTTATGATTTGAATTAAGGTGTGAGACTATATGGGGAGATTTTTTTTCCTGCTGCTTCCATAAATTTACAGTCGATGCTGATATTTTTTAAAATGAGAATTTGTTTATTGACCGTTTGCTATATTTCCTGTTCATTGCATTGTTCAAAAATAAATAAAGTGAAACAGAATGATTCTCTATCCATTCACATCCTCATGAATCCCACTAATGGACATTATGACTGTATGAAAATAATGAAAGATCAGCATATTGTTTGTGCTGTAATTCGTTTGAAAGTTGTTTTGGTTCCCTCCTACTTCCTCATGTGAAACATTATCCAGCAACTTTGACACAAAGAACAAAAGAAAAGCTGTCATGGTGTTGAATTTCAACATGATATGAGAAGCTGGAGCGAAACACAAACTTCAACATGTAATATAGACAAATAAAACAATACAGTTTGACATAAAGACATATTGTCATCTTAAATATAGTTGTACGATAGTTTCAGTTAATTAATAACAATATGGTTACACTATCTGTGGTCATTTAAGGGACATTTTGAAAGTTATTAAACTTATCCTTATCTCTGCTAAGAAATACTTGGCTGCTTGATGACAAACTGGAAGTGTTGATTAGAGGACTTATAAGTTGTCTTTATCCTTTCAGTATATCTCTCTGATGACTTCCATAATGAGAAGATGTCCTCCATCACACACAGACCTTCCGTGTGCTGACACTCATCTAGTTTAGCCCTCGAGCCAACGCGGTTTACCGAGGTGTGGCCATTGCCGCTACGGTACGTTGGCAATTCTTGAAGCCATAGATGAGTCGGGCCAGTGATGAAGACCAGTGATAGTAGTCTATCCAAGGGATGTGGCTGACTGCTGAAACAAAGGTATTACTTCTACCACCACACCCATACACCCCATGTATCAGTGGTTACTGCTACAAATATCAATAACTTAGAAGTTTTTATTTCTTAAAATTGTGCAAAATTGTGCAAAATTTTGAATTTCTTTTAGTCAGGAGGCTAAAAAAAAAGTAGCATATTTAGCTCCAGAGTACTTACAAACATAGGAATAGACACCAAGATCATTCAAATCGGGGAAATACAAACAGTTTTATGAAGAAAACTAATTTCGGGAGGCCCAATTGGTGGCCATGTTGAAAAATAGCCACCATCTTGGATTTTTGAATGGCCAACCGGGCAGATTTGACCAGATACCTCTGGTATTGGTAGTGCTCCACCAAGTTTCATGCTTGTATCATAATTTGCACGATTATTCTACTATCTGCCTCACTATAAAGAGGTTAGTGCACAATGGAATGTGTTGCAGGACTCGTCCCACAGTTATGTTGAAAATAAATGATCCTAAACGTGAACAAATGAAAGAGGACACTGGAACGTGAACGCTGAAGCGTTTACTGCAGTGAAGTTAAGAGCTTGTGTTTCGCAGGTTATCATGAAACAGACCGGTCCACCTGCAGCTCAGCCGATCGGACTGAACGCGTGAACGCAAACGTCGGCTGGTGAGGATCACTTTCTCTTTACACACACACAGCTCTTCTTCTCTGAGCAGCCGACATCGTCCCACAATCCCCCGGCTGGAAGAAAAGAAAAGGTGGATTGTATATAGATCATATATTCACATTTCCTGCTTTGAGCGGACGGATCATGGACCTCATGCAGGAACATTTTAGTCTTAAAGTGCTCCTTTCTATGTTCCCTTACCCTCAGTAATCGACTCAACGCACTCCTGTCCTCCGTGTTTGCCTGGTGTGTTAGGAAGCCAATTAGTGTCGTCGAATTCAGATCCATCAGTGTACGTGAACCCCTCCTGAAGAACACCAAGGGGAGGATCAGTGATGACATGCGACACGTTCACCTCTATGTATCGTCCATCAGGGCCTTTCCTCCCTCTGATCACAACGAGGCAGCAGTTCACTGCTTACCCCGGATCTCTTGGCTCTGATCCAGAAGGGTTCTGACCATCTTTTCCAACATCCTGATGCAGATGTGGCCCCACAGGAAGAGCAGAAGTGACTCACACCATCCCTAACAGAGTCCGTCTTTCTCTGATAAGACCATGACGTCTGCATTGAGCTCAGGTCAGGTGAGTATCGCCTCTGTGCGTAGACACCGTCCAGAAATTTTAATTCCTCACTCATGTAAGGGGGGTATTCAGAGCTCGAAGGCAGTAGTTTGCTTTGGCATCACTAGATATTGAAAGTTGAAGGGTGGGTATGGCAAATATTTTTCAACAAACTAAAGCTAAAATAACTTTTGAATGCTCCTTTGGTTCGTGCCGTTTCTGGGTGTAAGTAATGATATACATGGGTCAGACATTTGGCTGAAAAGTTGTGTCATTTTTGGAGAGACTATTGCAGAAGAGACGTAATTCTTAAATGTCAGGGTTGTGTACTACTTCCATGAAACCTATATTTAACTAAAGCATTCCTGTGCTGTGACTGCACAGATCCAAGAAAAAAAAGAAAAGGGAATTTACTGAATCAAAGATCAAATTAACATCCAAACAAGCAACTCATCCAGTCATCGGGCAGAAAGCCAGACGGTTATGTAAGAATACTCATGACATCCAGTAACCTGAATCATCCAATACTGTGCTACTAACATGCTCTCATTGTGTAGATTAAACTACAAAAAACTAAAACTACAGCCAACCCTTACCCGGAAACTTGTGCTTGAGAAGGGGCTAGTGAGGCAGCCGAGATACCCGAGGATCCAGATGGATGCGGAGTAAAGCTGTACTTCAGGTTTACCGGGACACAACACTGGCAATGAGTAAAGTCGTTCTTCTGAGATGGTGTGATTTTAAGTGGCGTGAAGCCAGTGCCAGCTGGTTTGAAGCCCCATTCCTCCCCATGTGTCTGAGTGTTTTGAGTCGGTCTGAACCTACGATCCGTAAAAGGTCATGAACTGCTGAATGTACAAAATAAGTTACACTTCCTCCACAAGCTTCTCATTTAGAGAAGTCCGTCTGGTTTCCACTGCTGCATAAACACCAAGACATCGTTGGATGTTCTCTCAGAAGGTAGGTGCGTTTTTTTTATATTTATACTTAATTTGCATTCATTTTAGGGTTGATCAAATGTTCACTTCAAATTTGCAACCGTACTGTTTTAAAACTGGCTTGAGGTTTAGAGTCCCGGACTTTTACGGGGCACAGTCTCCACCTTCGGCAGGGATCCTGCCCGACAACGCCAAGTTTATGTTGGCAATTGCCGTTGAATGAAGCACAAAGTCAACTTTTGACTTTCTGTAAGTTTATTCAAGCCTCTACAGCCGGACTCCCAGCACAGTCAAATGAATGAGATGCACAAATGAGCAAAGGACACTAGAGACTGTTGAGACATTATCTAGTCCTGGTACAAAAACAGCATCGCACAGAACAATGTCGGCAATCTTGTCTTGCTCTGTCCTTGGTCATTGTGGAAGGTCTTTGTCTTTGGAGAGACAGAAAGACTTCTTCTTCTTCTTACAGAGAATACATATAATATCACAAAATTTCCATGACACACTCTAACATAACGAGCCGATTTGTTTGGTTAACAAAACACTATCTCACACTGGATGGGGTTTTCCTCAAATCCATTGAGAGCATAAGAGTGTCGCCGACGTTAGCCCTAAATTCTTGATAGCATCCAGGACCGGCAAAAGCACAGTACACAGTGGATGTGCTGGTCATTAACGAGGCTATAGTTAGCTAATGAAATGCTCTTCGGCTTTGGGAGTAATGCTCGGATACTGCTACAGGTAGTTAGCACATTAGCTGGACGTTCTAACTTTTGTAGTTGACATTAAAGCAGATAAATATGTGGTTAAATCCATTCCTTATACTATTGCTTGTGTTTTTGGCTTCTGAAAGGACACATTACTCCACCCTCCAAACTCGGTCAAGACTCGTCATTTGCTAATAGCTATGATTGGACAATCATTGCTTGGGTGAGGAGTTTAGCTGATGGTCACCACCAGCTGCTGAAATGAATTCTGGGATTCGTTTATCAACTGGTTCCAAATGAAGCAGTCTAACTTAACTGTAACGACGCCTGTTTTTGTTCTCTCTTCTGACCTAAAGGTGCACAGTGTTTGACGATGACGTGCCTGAAGACGAGATATCTCCCGCCCCTCGCTGCCTTCCTCTTCCTGTCCGTCGTTCCTACCGTAACTGAAGTGGTGGACTCAATGTCAGACTGTCACCAGTTTCTTCTGGATGGAACTCCGCCACAGGTCCCAGGCGTCTTGGAGGGCGGTGAAATCCTGAACCAGAACCGATACAAACCCATTTGCCAGACTTTTAAGAACGAGAGAAGATTTGTGACGCTCTACGATACCGAGAACAAGATTCCTGTGTTTTCTGCGTACAAGTACAGAGGGGCAGTAGGGAGGAGACCCCGAAACGACTGGAAGATTGAGCCACAGGTATTTGCTGCAAGTACATCCAGATCCTTAATACAAGTTCTAATACCATTAGCTCCTATGAATCATTACCATCATCATGCTGCACACCAGTGATACATCAACGTCAATAGTAGTACTATTAGTAGGGGTTTCGCAACTACTTTCACTACCCATTCATATAGGGGGACGCATGCAGGACGCCGGTCTACTGAGCGCCCGTTGGAACCACTTATATTAGACATCTGTCTCAGGTTTAGTTCTTGTTTTTGACTTAAAGCAGAGACTCCAGGCTCGATGCTTTCATTTCTCATTAATAACGACACTTTCACTAACGTCAGGTTGGACACCTAGTCTACCTGTTGGGCCACAGACCAAAGACAATTACAGCTTGAGTTTAACCAAAACTAGCAGCAGTCTGACCGACGGCAAGACGGTTCATCAAAGACGCAAGCAAAGCAACACGGCATATAAAATAGATGCAGCAGATACGTCAGATAGGTCTGACCATCGTGTTTAACTCCATATATTTAAATGTTAAAGTGAGTTACGGATGAAAATGACAACAGAAATGAAAAGTTGTTCACAGGAAGTGAATGTTGTTGTTAGCGCGACATCATGGGGATTCTTTTCATGGGATTTGAAAGGGGATTTTTGCTGAACATTTGATGTACTTCATAGCTACTCTGCCTGCACTAGTAACTTAGACTTTAACTCTTACAGCTTGAGGGGGAAGATGACAAGAACATGAAGCTTGGAGAGAAAAACAAGACAACCTACGACCACCAGGCAGCGGACAGTGATTACAGACGCAACGGCGTGTTTGACAGGGGCCATTTGTTTCCAAGCTCTCATGCCTTCAACAGCTCTGACAAAATGTCCACCTTCACACTGACGAACATTGTTCCACAAGAAGCAGCATTCAACAAGGGAAGCTGGAGCAGAATGGAGACGTGCGTCAAATGCGTTATGGACAAATACTGCAACAACCACAACAATGTGATCGAAGGTTTCGTGGTAACCGGAGCACGACCCAGCACCAACAACATCCTCGGAAACAGGATTAATATTCCCTCCAAGCTCTGGTCGGCATTCTGCTGTTACAGCTCCGACATGACGATGTGGCTAGCGAGTGCACACTGGAGCGACAATGTTCCACCTAAAAGCAAATATCTGCAGACTAGGACTCTGCAAGAACTCCGCCAGGAATTGAGGATGGTAGACCATGACTTTAAAGTGTTTCCTGGAATGCAGTGTCCTCTCCACACAACTGTTACTCAGTTTTACCCAAAAGATAAAAACTGCCACTGCCCCCGCTCCTTTTCAGCATCTTCAACACCTGGCACTACCCATACAACATCTGGCCCTATCACACCTACATCTAGCCCTCTCACTTCAACATCTGGTCCTCTCACTTCAACATCTGGTCCTCTCACTTCAACATCTGGTCCTCTCACTTCAACATCTGGTCCTCTCATGTCAACATCTGGTCCTCTCACATCAACATCTGGTCCTCTCACTTCACCATCTGGTCCTCTCACTTCAACATCTGGTCCTCTCACGTCAACATCTGGTCCTCTCACGTCAACATCTGGTCCTCTCACGTCAACATCTGGTCCTCTCACGTCAACATCTGGTCCTCTCACGTCAACATCTGGTCCTCTCACTTCAACATCTGGTCCTCTCACTTCACCATGTGGTCATCTCACTTCAACATCTGGTCCTCTCACTTCAACATCTGGTCCTCTCACTTCAACATCTGGTCTTCTCACTTTAACATCTGGTCCTCTCACTTCACCATCTGGTCCTCTCACGTCAACATCTGGTCCTCTCACGTCAACATCTGGTCCTCTCACTCCAACATCTGGTCCTCTCACGTCAACATCTGGTCCTCTCACTTCACCATCTGGTCCTCTATCTCCAACATCTGGTCATCTCACTTCAACATCTGGTCCTCTCACTTCAACATCTGGTCCTCTCACTTCAACATCTGGTCTTCTCACTTTAACATCTGGTCCTCTCACTTCACCATCTGGTCCTCTCACTTCACCATCTGGTCCTCTCACGTCAACATCTGGTCATCTCACTTCAACATCTAGTCCTCTCACTTCAACATCTGGTCCTCTCACGTCAACATCTGGTCCTCTCACTTCAACATCTGGCCCTCTCACTTCAACATCTGGCTCTCTCACTTCAACATCTGTCCCTTTCACTTCAACATCTGCCCCACTTCCCTCCACATCTGCTCCACTCCAGTAAACATCTGCCCCTGTCACCTCCACATCTGGGTCTCTCAACACCGAATCTGGTCTGCTCTCTGATGTTTTCAACCCAACTTCTGATCCTGCAACATCTACATCTGGCCCTCCTACATCTTCATTTAATCCTAAATCCTAAATTGGTTTCATTGCTTAACCATAAACAGTTTGCCGATGCGATGTAACTAATATCCAACAGTCTGGAATCCATCTAGCTTGTATTGATCTATTCTGAAACGCAGTATATTTAAAGTCACGTCTAAACATGTAGAGTGTCTGAGGGGCTCATTTACTGTGACCAAGGAGCACCATCCTGTGTCCTTTTTCAAAGAATCAACTGTAAACAGTTACAGGTGTACAATTTACCTTTGACAGTCAGGCTAGCTTTTCCCCCCGTTTCCAGTCTTTATGCTAAGCTAGGGTAACTTTGTCCTGACTCCAGCTCCGACATGATATCGCTCTTCTTATTACAGCTGCTAACGATTATTCGATTAGTCGATTGAAAGAAAAAATAATCTGCAACTATTTCGATTATTGTTGTTTTTAAAA
Organism: Cebidichthys violaceus; assembly: GCF_023349555.1. NCBI lineage: Eukaryota > Metazoa > Chordata > Actinopteri > Perciformes > Stichaeidae > Cebidichthys > Cebidichthys violaceus. The sequence continues at coordinate 2,386,291 of NW_027176361.1, forward strand.
AGCAAAAATAGCAAAAATGAAAAGGGTCTATCTTCCTGTGACGATTTAGCCATTTTGGATGGTGAGCCCCGACTTCAACCCCATCCAACACCTTTGGGATTGAACTGGCAGAACTGATGAATTTTAAGTATAGTTACCTTCCGCCACATCCGGAAACCATCCTCAAGCTGAAACAAAGAGGACAACTAAGTGACTGTGAGACTCTGCACAGTTATGGAACATAGATAAACATTTAGTCACAGTGGAAAAAATGTTGAGACCTTTTTTTTTGGTTGGCTGACCTGTTTTCTTTACACTAGATGTGAAGCCACACCTCCACTGAAATTCACATTCAGATTTCCTTTAAATAGCTTCACCTGGATTCTGTTTTGGCAGATTGGATGAAGCTCTGAACTAAGATAGTAAGTTTTTTCTTGGTTTATTTTCAATGGCCTATGCAAATAGCAATTATTTTCTTGGGCAATTTATTCTTTGAATTATTTTATCAATTAATCAAATAGTTGGAAATGTTGTAAAATGTCACGAATTGGCAAATAAAGTGCATGAGTTTCCCCAGAGCCCAAGGTGAAGTCTTTAAATGTCTTGTGTTGTCGGATAAAAGTCCTAAACCTAAAAAGGATATTTAGTTTGTAATCATCAATCAAATCCTCACATTTGAGGAACAGGACCAAACTGATTTTTGGCATTTTGCTTGAAAAAACATCTTTAATTTAATTTAATTTAATTCAGTGATGAGAGGATGGCAGGGGTGAAAAGTACATTTACTCAAATACTTTACTTAAGGACAATCTTGAGGTACTTTATACCTCAATGTGGAAAATGTTGTACTCCACTACAACTTTATTCACTAGTTAATATGCATCTTAAAGGGGGACTGAGTTGATTTTACACATATAATCATAATAACAACAATCCAATATGTAAAGGAATATATTATCTAAATTTGAAAGGGGTGATTGTGAATGATGTGTCAACTTAAAATACTTCAAGTATATTTTCTCTCTCTATACATACAGTAAAGTTTTGTAATAGAATATTTTTACATTGTGGTGCTTGTGCTACTTAAATAAAGGATATAGTACTTCTTCCACCACAGCAGGGTGGAGGAGTTGGTGTGTTCTCCTGAATGAAATAAAATAAAATTAAAATAAACAAAATAAAATATAATAAATAAAATAAAATAAAATAAAATAAATAAGATTTAATTAAATTGAATTATTAAATAAATATCAATACATTGATTAAACTATCCAATTGAACCAATCCACTGTGGTACACACTGTGTGTGTGTGTGTGTGTGTGTGTGTGTGTGTGTGTGTGTGTGTGTGTGTGTGTGTGTGTGTGTGTCTAAGACCATAATCAGTGTACGGTAGGTGTTTTTTCTTTAATTCTGTTACTAAAGTAATTTGTTTTTTACATCTATATAAGTGTACAAACACTGCTTCTTGGTGCTGTGAAATACAATTTCCCAGGTTTTCTCCCTCCAGAAAGTAAGGCCTGAATTTTGTTGTGTGTACACTGGCTACTTTCAGGAACCAGTAGAGTCACTTGGGGAAAGCACAACAGCACTGCCAGCGCTGGTGAGCTAGCAATCATTAACGAGGTGAAAACCCCTTTTCAAACCTTTCTGAGACTTTATATCTGAGTTGCTGAGTCGTTGTGGAAAGTTTCAAATGCCCCAGAGTGGTAGTATCAAAAGAAAGAAACTGCGGCAACGGTTCATTACCAAGTAGGTTTGCACATACAAGCAATTTGACTTGCTGATGTGGTGCATAACAATAAACAGTGCAAGAGTAAGACATCATAAAATTGCTGTTTTGCCCGACACGCTTTGCCAAGCAAGGGCCATTTCTGATGCAGTAGTGCCTGAAGCTAAAGAGACTATAATCCCATTTGTTTTTGATTCCTCTCCAAAAAAATCTCAGATTTTAACAGGTTACACAAACTCTGATGCTGACTGCAATGTTTGACATTCTTTGTTCTGTCCTCTGCCCAAACAATACACAGTACGTGACGATGACTTCACTAAAGAGATGGAGTCTCCTGTCCCTCGCTACCTTCCTCTTAATGTCCATCGTTCCTACTGTAACTGAAGTGGTGGACTCAATGTCCGACTGTGACCAGTTTCTTCTGGAGGGAACTCCGCCACAGGTCCCAGGCATCTTGGAGGGCGATGAAATCCTGAACCAGAACCGATACAAACCCATTTGCCAGACTTTTGAGAACGAGAGAAGATTTGTGACGCTCTACGACACCAAGAACAAGATTCCTGTGTTTTCTGCGTACAAGTACAGAGGGGGAGTAGGGAAGTACAGAGGGGGAGTAGGGAGGAGACCCCGAAACGACTGGAAGATTGAGCCACAGGTATTTGCTGCAAGTACATCCAGATCCTTAATACAAGTTCTAATACCATTAGCTCCTATGAATCATTACCATCATCATGCTGCACACCAGTGATACATCAACGTTAATAGTAGTACTATTAGTAGGGGTTTCGCAACTACTTTCACTACCCATTCATATAGGGGGACGCATGCAGGACGCCGGTCTACTGAGCGCCCGTTGGAACCACTTATATTAGACATCTGTCTCAGGTTTAGTTCTTGTTTTTGACTTAAAGCAGAGACTCCAGGCTCGATGCTTTCATTTCTCATTAATAACGACACTTTCACTAACGTCAGGTTGGACACCTAGTCTACCTGTTGGGCCACAGACCAAAGACAATTACAGCTTGAGTTTAACCAAAACTAGCAGCAGTCTGACCGACGGCAAGACGGTTCATCAAAGACGCAAGCAAAGCAACACGGCATATAAAATAGATGCAGCAGATACGTCAGATAGGTCTGACCATCGTGTTTAACTCCATATATTTAAATGTTAAAGTGAGTTACGGATGAAAATGACAACAGAAATGAAAAGTTGTTCACAGGAAGTGAATGTTGTTGTTAGCGCGACATCATGGGGATTCTTTTCATGGGATTTGAAAGGGGATTTTTGCTGAACATTTGATGTACTTCATAGCTACTCTGCCTGCACTAGTAACTTAGACTTTAACTCTTACAGCTTGAGGGGGAAGATGACAAGAACATGAAGCTTGGAGAGAAAAACAAGACAACCTACGACCACCAGGCAGCGGACAGTGATTACAGACGCAACGGCGTGTTTGACAGGGGCCATTTGTTTCCAAGCTCTCATGCCAACAATACCCAGTGGAAGATAGAGCCACAGGTATGTTTTTCTTTTTTCAACTCACGAAAATACAATCCTTAAATGACATTGATATAGCAGCAAACAACTATGATCTATGTAAAGAAATAAGGGAGTAATGTCTACCTCAGCAGAGAGGACGCTCAAACATGATTGGTCAATATTTTTCAGACTACAAACATTATATGCATTAATATGCTGAATCTGTATATAGAGATTACTGTCAGGCTGGAGTTAGGGTTTGTCTGTCATCTCTCCAGACTCATCAAATTCCCACTTCAAGAGGGAGACAGCAACCTGTTTTTCCAATCTGACTGGCCTCATCAAAAGCGTCTCTTTCTCTGTTAAAAAGAGTGATGTGGCTTTAATCTAAAGGTCAACAGAAGTCGTAGCACCTTTTACTTTGTTATACCGATCACTAAGAGAACCTCTCAATGTTGTTTTAATCATTTACAAATACTGTATTTTCCTACAGAATCAGACGTAACATGAGGATTGTTTATTTCCCTTTTTATTTTAAGTAATTTAAATTACTGTAATACAAAAAAATCTGAACAGTCAGATGAAATCAAATTAGTTTGGGTTACTTTGAAATCATCAAAATCTGGAGAAAAAAAATAACTATTTTATCAAACTGATACAATATGAGTTCCACTGACTCTGAGCCCTCTTACTTTTGCAGCTTGAAGATAGAAACACCGACAACATGAGGGACGACAAATACCACCATCAGGCCATTAACAATGATTATGGAAGGAATGACACGGGCTATAATAGAGGACATTTATTTCCATCTTCTCATGCATTAAATGAAAGTGATAAAAAGTCAACGTTCACCCTGACAAACATCGTTCCACAAGCAGAGACTTTCAACAATGGCAGCTGGGCAAAAATGGAGAGCTGCGTCAAAAACATCCTAAACAACTGCAGCAACAATACAGGCTTTGTAGTGACTGGAGCGCAGCCCAGCCAGATCAACACACTCAATAACAGGGTTAATATACCTTCCATGTTATGGTCCGCATTCTGCTGTTACAGTAAAACGTTAGAGGAGTGGATAGCAGGTGCACACTGGGGCAACAATACACCTGGACCTCAATATCTGCAGATAAAGACTTTGGCTGAACTCCATCAAGAACTGAGCACAGTGGACTCAAGATTTGAGGTGTTTCCCGGAACACACTGTCCTCCCAACAAAACTGTTCAAATCAATGCAGATAAAAATTGCAAATGGCCACCTCCCACTATCACTGCTGTCCCTCCCACTACCACTGCTGCCCCTCCCACTACCACATCTGCCCCTCCCACTACCACTGCTGTCCCTCCCACTACCACTGCTGCCCCTCCCACTACCACTGCTGTCCCTCCCACTACCACATCTGCCCCTCCCACTACCACATCTGCCCCTCCCACAACTACTGCTGTTCCTCCCACTACCACATCTGCCCCTCCCACAACCACTGCTGTCCCCCCACTACCACATCTACCTGTCCCACTACCACATCTGCCCCTCCCACTACCACATCTGCCCCTCCCACTACCACTGCTATCCCTCCCACTACCACATCTGCCCCTCCCACTACCACATCTGCCCCTCCCACTACCACTGCTGTCCCTCCCACTACCACTGCTGTCCCTCCCACTACCACATCTGCCCCTCCCACTACCACATCTGCCCCTCCCACAACCACTGCTGTCCCCCCCACTACCACATCTGCCCCTCCCACTACCACTGCTGCCCCTCCCACTACCACATCTGCCCCTCCCACTATCACTGCTATCCCTCCCACTACCACTGCTGTCCCTCCCACTACCACTGCTATCCCTCCCACTACCACTGCTGTCCCTCCCACTACCACATCTGCCCCTCCCACTACCACTGCTGCCCCTCCCACTACCACATCTGCCCCTCCCACTATCACTGCTATCCCTCCCACTATCACTGCTGTCCCTCCCACTACCACAAGGAGGACATCAGGAAGCACCAGTAGGTGGTGCCAGCACAAACCACCAGATAACAACGGCCTTTGTTCCTGCAACTTGTGAATCCCAAACCAACACTACAGCTCAACACCTGAACGTCTCCAACAGCCACCTGTCTTCTACAGCTCAACACCTGAACGTCTCCAACAGCCCCCTGTCTTCTACAGCTCAACACCTGAACGTCTCCAACAGCCCCGTCTTCTACAGCTCCTTCCTCAACCTCGAACCTTTTATGTTCATACATATTTTGTATATTGTTTTGCCTGCTTAACGCCTAGACAAGATCAATCACACTGGATGATGGCAACGTCTCGTGCCAGTAGAAGAAGGGCTGGATACATTTGTCATCACAAGTGGCCCTTAATGAAAACTAAGATGACAATGTTCAACCTTCACCAAGTCGTTTGAGTTGCCTAATATTAACAATAGTTTAGTTCTGTGCCAAATGTTGAGATTGCATTAAAAATGTATATGCAGAATTGCTTTGCCGTTGATACATAATAAAATCAATCAAATCATGTCTGTTAATTGTTTTTTTTTTAATATAGCCCAAAGTCACAAATCACAGATGTGTCTCAAAGTGCTCTAACATCTGTACAGCAGACTCCTGATGGGAAAAAGAACATCTGGATTCAACACAATGCCGAGTTGTTGTTTGACTGCTAGCTTTTAAAATGGTGTAATTTAACTAAAAATGTAATTGGCACCAAATATGTGGCAACTTACACCTGTCTCCACAGTAACTTCATTTGTACTTTACAAATAGTAGAGTATTTCCATGTTATTCAACTTTATAATTCTACTCCAGGGCAGTTTGAGGTACTTTACCGATTCAGATTTAAGAACCAAAAGATCAATTTATAAAATATGATACCAAGCTACCGATTACAATAACGTAGCAGTAACAGCATGTGAAGTCTGCTTCACTTCCAGCTGCAAAATGAAGATACTGCTTACAAGGAAAGCGTAGCTACAGACAGGAAACACATTCTGTCCAAGAACACAAAACGGACGTCAACTTACTTACAAAAACAACAATCTTCTCCATGTTGTTATTAATACATGTAGTATAAATGAGTGTGAGTGGTGTGTGGACAAAGCCCTCAGTAGAAAGCTTCAGCACACAGAGAGGAATGAAGGTGTGAAGTTTGGTGGATGTCAGAACTACTGAAGTGGAGATTTCTGGATCAGAGTGTGAGAAAAACTCCATTGATAGAAAAGCTCCTTTAAAGAGACGTTTAGTTAAAGTCCAGACATTTAGAAGAGTCTCCAGGTGAAGAGGGTCACAACATGAACTAGTAGATATCACCATCACACTTCACCACTTCATCACTCACATCAACACCAGCGTTTATTCTGTTACAAGTTTTCTGAAATGTGATGTTTAAATATTCAAATCAATGATAACTTTTGGTGAGAAATCCACAGATACAAAATAGTGAAATAAACACCTGAATGTGTGTGTTGATTAGAAAACACAAGATGTCATGCATCTCTCTCTCTCTCTCTCACACACACACACACACACACACACACACACTGCAGACAGAAGTCAGCAGTACTTAAATTAACAGCAACAGCGCCTCTCAGAGGTGAGACAATATCTACTTTTTGTTTAAATGACATTAGGTCTTCTGGGGGATTTTGATACTTCATGGAGAGATATTCAAACAACTTCCTGTTTTATTTGGCGGAAAAGAAAAATCCCCGTTATGAGATTTTTAAGAAAAGGCTCGTTAAACTCAACAATTGTCTGACTTCCTGTTGAGTTGTGGGCTTCATACGTCTCCACACGTCACATCTAGTTACCACTTCTTTAACCACGCCGAAGACAAAGAGCGCTGGAGAAAAGTTTTACAACCTCAAAAACAGTGACTTACCTACATTTGCATGTATAATAATGTATACTAATACAGGCCTCATGTACATGTGTACAAAGTTGCATGCATTGTTCAACAGGTGCGTCTAAACAGTGTGCAGCGTCTGTCGCCCCCCGGTGGACAAACTGTGCCACGACCACACCTTCTAAACCAGTCCACGGATTTAGTGCTTCTCTTCTCCTGCAGACCTCAACTAGTCCCTGATAGAGGATCACAGCCGCCAGCAGCATGTTTACCAACGCATCAGAGAGGGGGGCGGGGCTCTAACTACAATGTGTTGTTCAGCTTCTTTTTCTTTTGGCGATTCAATTAAACCTTTACTGTTCATTCATCGTCCACTGATGTCTCTGGTTTGCAGTGTCCACTCTGCTGCTGTCATCCTGCCATTGTCCCCACTGTGGGACTAATAAAGGACCATCTTATCTATCTATCTATCTATTTATCTATCTATCTACACATACAGTATAAACGTGGTGTCGTGGAGACAAAAGGCCAGAGAGGAGACGCCGGGGGCAAAATGTTAAGATTTTATTTACAAAGTCCTTTTTGTTTGTGTGTTTTTTTTGTTTGTTTTTCCTTTAACTTACAGAAAGTAAAAAAAAGAAAGAAAAGAAAAACACAACGTCAACTAGTCAGTGTGAGTGTGAAGAGACATGGGAGAGAGAGAGGTAAGAGAGAGAGAGAGAGAGAGAGGTAAGAGAGAGAGAGAGGCAAGAGAGAGAGAGAGAGAGAGAGAGAGAGAGAGGCAAGAGAGAGAGAGAGAGAGGCAAGAGAGAGAGAGAGAGAGAGAGAGAGAGAGAGAGAGAGAGAGAGAGAGGCAAGAGAGAGAGAGAGAGGTAAGAGAGAGGGAGAGAGAGACCCCGGACAACCATACAAAATTAAACAAAAACAATTTCTCTGAAAAAATATTTCTTTTAAAAAGCTCTGTTGGCAAAAAAGAGAGAACACAGTTTGCCCTGAGCGCGCTCGGCCTCGGGGGGGGCGGGGTGGAGGTTTCCTCTCTGACTACGTTTGACTGTCCGTTGGTGATGACATCACAGAGCCTGTCGACGACGTCACAGCTGCTGGCTTCGTCCCAGAGCGGTGATGTCAGAGGAAAGATGGTTTAAAAAAAAAAAGAAAGAAAGAAAGAAAAAAATAAATTCGGTTTTTGCGTGCCCCCCCACCTCAAAAACAGCTGTTTCCTCCCATGAGCCTCTCTGTTCCTGCTCCTTCTGCAGACGACAAACGACTCGTCATGGTGTACAGCGCTGTGAGTTCATGACGCGATTCATCCAGAAGTAACGGACATAGACTGACCTGGTGGTGCGTTCACGTGCTACTTGAGTGAGTAGGAATTTCCGAGTTTGTCCGTGTCAGATCACAGAAGCCCAAATGAATACTTTAAACATTACGAGGCTTTTGTTTCATTAAACGTCGTATCATAATTAGTTCACATTTCTGTGAAAAATGAAAACCTGTTTTTAATAAATGCGATAAAGACGTTACAAACAAAACCTCACCGCTTCTTCTTCTAAAACGTGAGTTTAATAGAGAACAATCGTTAGTGAGAGTTCTGACACCTGAAAGTAATCGTGATATTAGATCATCTTTGATGACGTGAATTTAAAAAAGAAACGAAATGCGAGAGTATCTGTGTTCGGCGTCTGCAGGAAGGAGGAGACGAGGATGCAGCGGGAGGAGACAGGCTTCCAGAAATGAAACGCAGCCCAGGAGTCGAGAGGAAGAATAAGGGGGAGGAGGGGAGGAAGGGCGAGCGTTGGTGGTGGGATCAGAGGGTCAGAGGGGGGTTATGCAGGTCCTTAATCATCATCTTCATCATCATCATCCTCGTCTTCAGGGTCCCTCTTCCTCTTCTCTCCTTTGGCTGGAGACGAGTCCTCGTCTGCAGAACATCATCATCATCATTATTCCTACTGCTTTTAAATGATTTGACGTAGCTCTTAAGAGTTTATCGTTTACTGACCGTCATCCTCGTCATCTTCCTCGTCGTCGTCCTCGCTGTCCACGTCTCCGTTCACCTCTCCGTCCTGCGGAGACACAAGCTGCTTGTTACACCACGAAGAGTCCTCACGAAGGATCCTCTAGGCTCCCTAAGGAACCACTAGAGGAGCCAACGGATCTCAGAGGATGAGCTTCCACTACTCTCGGGACCCGGTGTAGCCGGCGAGCTAATTGCTAATGCGTTAGCGTTCCGTTAAAGGGACAGTACGGGTCTTCTGAATCCCCTCAAACCCTCACCTCATCGTCATTACTGTCGTCGTCATCGTCCTCTTCGGCCACTACGTCCTCCTCGTCCTCTTCCTCCTCTTCGTCAAAGTCCTCTGACTCGCCCTCTGGAACACAAGAGAGAGGGGGAGGAGTTGAGAAAACGTTTCAGGCGAGGCGTCTGGAAAACGTTTTAAATATGTAAAGTGGTGCCGTTACCCAAACCCTCCTCGTCCTCGTCCTCCACTCCGTCTACCTCCCCGTCGGAGTCGGACGCCTCGCAGTCGTCGATGTCGTAGCCGTCCAGGTATGTGAGCTGGGGGAGGAGCTTGAAGATGGACTCCCTGTAGTCGGCCAGGTTGGTCACCTCGCAGTTGAACAGGTCGAGGCTCTTCAGCTGAGGCAGCTTTTTCTGGAAAGGGTTCAAAGACAGACAGGATCAGTGTGTCGGCCGTTGGTGGGATGTTTGGGTGGAAAGGGTGTGGTTTTGTTTTTGACTCCGCCCACCAGAGGCTCCAGGGTGCTGATGTCTTTGAATTTATTCCCGCTGAGGTTGAGGTGCGTTAGGTTCACCAGCCGCTCTGCCAGGACCTCCAGACCGCCTGATATCCTGTTATCACTCAACTCCAACTGTGGAGACCAAGAAGAGACACAGACAAAGAGAGACAGAGACACAGAGAGAGACATAGACACAGAGACAGACAGAGAGAGAGACAGACGGAAAGAGACATAGACACAGAGAAAGAGACAGAGAGAGAGAAAGAGAGAGAGACACACACACACACACACACACACACACACACACACACAGAGAGAGAGAGAGAGACACAGAGAGAGAGAGAGAGAGAAAAAGAGACACAGACACAGAGAGAGAGAGACAGACAGACACAGAGAGAGAGAGACAGACAGACAGAGAGAGAGAGAGTTTAATTTCACATTCTGGTGGAGCTTGAATCTCAAAGATGCTTAATTTACTGTCATACATGAATAATAATAATAATTAGCATGTTTGAGATGCTGGAACCAGAGAATATTTTGCAAATTTACTTAGAAACGTATCAAAATCGTTGCTGATTAATATTGTCTATTAGTCCTTTAAGCTCCAGGTCGTTCCACCGTGGACGTCCTGATACAGGTGTACCGTGTGCAGCGTCCGGTCCGCTCACCTTCTTGAGTTTGTCCAGCTTGGGGATGTCCGCTACGCTGGTCAGGCCCACGTTGATGAGGCTCAGCAGCTCCAGGTTGGAGAACTCTTCTGTGATTCCTTCGATCTTTCCTTCGCCGGAGCGACAGTTGTCCAGAACCAGCTCCTGGACCTGAACGGGGCGCGGAGACAACAAACAATAAGTTCTACATTTCTTTACAACCAAATGAAAGTTGAACGCCCTCCTTCATCTTTAAGATGTCTTCATCTGACGGGGACAGTATGACTAATCCAGAGAGTCATTCCACCCAAACCTCGAGGCGGTGTGAAGCCCAGGTGGGAATATGAATATAACTTCACTGCTGTGTTTTAAGCATCAGATAACAGTATTTTTTTTTTTTTTTTTTTAAATGGCTACCACAATCTACAACACTTAAAGTTGACATATTCAAACATTTTAATTTAACGAAACTTATTATATATACACAATCATAATATTTTATATAATACATATAATATTTAATATATTTTTATATATAATATTTGTACATAATACAACTGCGCAGGACTCCTGCGCAGTTTCATATTGGAAGGGATCCCGGCGCGAGACTGTTTATAAACTCCCCACACACACACACGTGACGCTGCTAACTTTTAGCTTGCCGTCTTGCTAACTCTTACATGTACTAATTACTCCGTTTGATTGACCGCTGAAGTGTGCGCGAGAGGATACAACTCCTCTCTATTGGTTACAATGGAGGCGACGAAAAAGCACAACAAGCGCACGCGACGTAGCCACTTTAGCAAAAGCTAGCACGCCGCTGGCTACGCGCCCTTTTGGGCTTCGACTAATTCCTGGAGCGGCGACGATAAACAACGAAATTTGGACTTTTTCGTGAGAACGTAGAACCCCGAACGTTGCGACGCTAGTTTAAAGACGGGGGGTTGTGGTTTAGAAAGGAATAACTTCGGGTTCAACCCGCGTTTTAAGTGTGTAACCCCGAAAAACAATGACGCATTTCCTGCATTACACGAGTATTAAACGTTAAAGAGATATCGTGACGAGTCGGTTTTTTTTACGTACTAACGGTATCAACGTTAGCGTCCTTTACCACAATATATATAGAACTTACTCGACCGAACAAAATATTTTGTATTTAAACTGAGTTACGTTACCGTCTCGTGCGAGGCATATATAAGCCGTACTGTAACTTATTACAATATCGCGCGCCCAGACATTAGCCGGGCCCGCGGGACACACGGATGTGTATATATCGGTGCTCGAGCGAGGGGGCACGCGCAAGTTTCTTTTGCACACGAGCAGCTTTATGAATGAATCATTTAACAACAGTTTGGAATTAAATAACCGAGAGAAAAGCGTGAACATGAAAAATGGGAAACAAGGCGGTAAAGCAGCTGCGCAGTTGGTCCGTTAAAGGATGTATTGGTAGCCAGTGAAATGTATTTTTTAACGTTATATCTAGTTGCAGCTTAGGTGTGAACAGTAAACGGTAAATGTTACATTTTAGCACTTTTCCGTGGAGCTGCAGACATCCTGCCATGTGCTCGCCATCACCCCTTCTTCTCCTGCCGGTCAAGTTTAACGTAAAAAAAACAACAACATGAAACCACTCACTTCTGTCGGCGACCGGTGCCTTAGTTCTAACGAGACCCTCTTCTTCATGTCCATTTTCCTCTGGTTTTTGGCCTGAATTTGGGTCTCTGAGATGCGGGAAAAACTTGTTTCTCCTCGAACCCTCTTCTCTTCAGTATCAACACGCGGAAACCTGCGTGACGCTAGCTAGAGTCAAAACGCCAAGACTTCCGGGCGAGACTTGCAAAGTAATGTTCTCGTCGTCTCGGCGGAAATGGAACCGGAGCATATCCTGTGATGAATATGAATTTACAAACGCGATATAATACCTATGATACAACTGATGCTTTTATACGCGTTACTTTGCCCTTCATACGCTTAATATGTCTGTTGTGGGTGTGGAGATTTGTCACTTTATATATTTATTTTGAAGGAACACTATTGTACTTCCGGTCTTCTCTGTCTTCCCCGTTGAGCTTGACACAGCGTGTGAAACGTTCCCGTGGCGTGTGTGAAAAGTGGGTCAAGCCGCTTGCTGCTTTTACTTGTCCTCGAAAATACATGAATGTATCGTCGACGACCCAGCAAATGAATAAAGCAAGTTAGGATTTCACACAACACGTCATACTTAATTAAATATGAAGTGATAATACACACAGCTATCACACAAGTGTTAAAAACGTATATTTTCCCTCATCTTATATGTTTATAAACGCAAATTCCTCCTCTTTACTCTTCCAGCACGCTGTTTTTTTACGTAGAAACAACAATAAACGGCGAAGAAAGACACACGGGTCATCGAGTCAACTACGATTCAATATTTATGACATGTATATACTTGACTTTGCGCACAAACGTCATACTTTACCGCTCGCGAGCGATACAGTTCGATCTTCTGAGGAGCACTCGAAGGCACCATATGTAAATTTGTAAAAGGAGGGAAACCAAACGGCAGCAGGAGGGAAACATGTCTCCACAGCGCCGGCGGCGGCCATCTTGGCTCATTGCACACGAAAAAAACAACTGAAGCATTTCTACTGTTGAGCCACAAGACAGAGGGTTGAAAAGCCCTCTGAGGCAGATTTGTGATGGTATTTTTGGCTGTTAAATGTGTTATGTAATGTATAATAAATGTATAATACTAATTCTTTCATATTAAAAGTACTGTATTTATTATATTACTACAGTGGCCGCATAGTGCACCGTGTTATTGCTGAATATCCTTAGTATACAGCATGTGACCTATATATTATCAGAAAGAAGTATTCAATTCATCCATTGTGTCTGCTGAAGTAGTAATACCACAGTATAAACATACTCCATCACAAGTAAAAGTCTTAATCTTAATATCTTAATTAAAAGCACAACAAACATACTTAAAAACAACTTTGCATAAAACAAAATACTTCTACAAAGAAAGCAGCACTACTAATGAAAAAGAACATTATTTCTAAAGTGTAATTTGAAGTTGTAGGCCCAAATAAAATTTCAAAATAAAAGCCATCCCATGGTTTCTATGAAGAACAAATTGGACTATTGCCGGGTTTTTTTTTTAATCATAGTGTTAATAATTTATTGTCAGTACATTGTAGATCATCTTCACGACAAGCAGTTATACATACAGTGGTCTTAGATTATATCATCGTCCAATACGAGGAGAGCAACAGTTAGTTAGTATCACAGCTAGATTTTTCCATTGACCACGCCCCCCCCCCCCCCCCCCCCCCACACACACACACACAAACACACAAAAATCCCTCCATCCTCCCTTCCCCTCCTGCACGTCATATACACCAATGTATTGACAATCGTCAAAAATACGCAACAGGTGCCGAACCAATCAACAGGAATAAATAAATACATACATACAGACATACAATACATACATAAATAGCGACAAAGTGTGTGTATACTTCACGTACACACATATCTCACCAGAAGACACCAGGTTCCATAGGCATGGGGGCTATTGTATACAGCCACAAGGCATACAGTATAATGTAACAGAGGCCAGACCAGGGCCACGTTGTCACAATGCAGACTGTGGTTTAGTTCTTTAAAGGCAAAGCAGCCCCGAGAGCAGGAGTAATCTCATTGGTTCACTTAGGATTTGGTGGGAGGGGACCTAAAAAAGTGTAACAAAATACTAACAACTGCTTTGTAATAACGTTAATACTTCCCAAGATGTCGAACTCTTACTTCAACCATTTCATTAATTTCTTTAAGCTTTGGAGAGAGTCAATGCTAAGCTATAGGCTAACTGGCTTCGTATTAAACACACGTGGGTTCAATCTTCTTTTCTAATTCTCATCAATCTAACATCTAACAATGATATTTCCCAAAATCTCTTCCTTCAACAAGTTACGTTATTTCTTTAGGCGTTGGACAGAACCAGGCTAGCTGATTCCTCCCGTGTCCAGTATTTATGCTAAGCTAAGCTAACTGGCTTCGTGGTTTCCAATCTTCTCACATAACTCACACCAAGAAAGCTAATAATGTTAATATTTCCCCAAATATTAAACTCTTACTTCAACCATTTGATTTCTTTCTTTGCAGAGAGTCGATGCTAAGCTAAGCTAACTAGCTTTATATTAAAAACAAGGGTGGTTTCAATCGTCTTATCTTACTCTCAATAAGAAAGCGAATAACAATAATAGCATTTCCCAAGATGTTGAACTCTTCCTTTAACTATTTAATCAATTTCTTTAATCTTTCAAGAGTCAATGCTAAGCTAAGCTAACTGGCTTCAAATATTGAACGGTTGATTCAGGGAGGCAGTAGTAGATATGAGATTTTGGTCCTTTTTTTGTGTCATTTACTAGTTTATTGATTAATGTAAAATAACCAAATTCCATAATCCCTCATCTTGATTGATTTCCCGTCATTTCAAAATTAAAAAGGTATCTTTTTAGCCTTAAATTAACTTCCTTAAAAAGAGATTTGAGATGCTTTCAGAGCTGCTTTACCGCTGAGGACAGACCGGAGAACCGAAGCTTCAGTCTGCAGGTTTGGTTCGGAGTTCTCCGCCCGATCTCACAATTGAGAGCGACATTGAAAATGAAACCGAGGCGGGTGACACGGCCGAGGTCCGGCGCTCATTTTAGGTGAACGGGAAACAAAAAAAATATATATATATATATGGGAGCGCAACACTGTACAAGTCCCTCATTGAGGTTAGAATACATGTCGCCATAGAGGGCAAAAGAAAACACAAATAAAAGAGCAACGGAATTGTCAACGAGAAAAGTTAAAAAAAGTCTTAAAGCACTTTGTAATTTGGAGAGAAATATAGCATAAGCAGGTCAAAAGATTGTAAGAAAAAAAACGAGTTAACATAGGCTCCAGCAGCCAAATATCTCCCCAATTTTATTTGGATAATCATCCCGAACAGCCGTGAAGTGGTTTGGTTGCATGCAGATCACAGGCTCTCCACAGGTGGACTTGCAATCAGAACAAATTCAAATCAAAAGAAAACGCCAAACACAGTTTTGCTCCAAAGCTCCGGCTTTTACGACGACTTGTTAACGGTTTACAGAACGAGCAGTTTTTGTGGCAGAAACGGAGAAAGTTAGTTCCTGATTGTAATGTTGCTGTAATTAATGTGCTTTGGCGATAGTTCTCCAGTTATTTATACCCACAGGTTTCCTTCAGCGTCACCTCTTCCGTCTATATTTTATTGTTAAATCGTCATTTATTGCCTTGGTATTCAATGGTTATTGACTGGAGATAGATTATACTGAATCCGGTTAAAAATGCAGTTTTTTATTTTTCATTGTTATTACTGTTTGTGTCGAAAACACCATTATAGCTTTTCAAGAGGACTTAAACTTTCCCATCCTCTAACCAAACATTTAAAAAAAAAAAAAATTAATTACAAAATTATTACTCTTGATGCGATCCATTTTATGGCTATTATGAACTGTGTTGACTTGTTGTCACGGAATATTCAGAATATACCAAAAAAAATGAAGTAGAAGTACATTTTTAAAACACCGAAAGGTACTGTATAAATTCTGAGAATACTTTGAAACCTCATACCGTCTCGTTAACAGTGATTGAAACGAGCTACTCATGAGCTATATTCAGACCGGTTTGCGCACACTTTCTCCATCATGCAGACTTTGGGTCAACACCCTGAGTGTGAATCAGGGAAGTGGCAAAAAGACTAATTTGAGATTTTGTTTAACAATAGTCATAATCGTCCTCTTAAGTACACATTTGTGATATTAGTTTGATTTTGGTTCCAACTAAAAGTTTGGTCCAGTTCACGCCAGTAAAGCTGTTGCTAACTGAAATGAGTTATTGTGATATATGACCAGTAATAATTGTCATATATTACAATTTTAAGTAGTAAAGAAAAGGCAGAAAATGTGACAAGAAGAATGCAAAGTACAAATGTTTTGCGTGAAAGCCATGCTTTTAAACCAATGCTTCCCAAATGAATTTCAGAATACGCAACTTTTCTCTGTTTTTTTAACAAAATACGTTTAATTTATGATGAGGTATTCACTATTCAGGCACTACATACTTTTAAGTATTCTGCTCAACGCTGCAAGTACGGGAATGTGAAGCGAACGGCTAGCCGGTTATCCACATCTGGCACAGATTCCTGCCGATGTTTGACGACGTAGTAAACAACGCCTGGAAAGACGAAACCCCAAGCTTTTTAATTTAACGAAACACGTTGAATATCCAATATGATACCCATTAAAATGTCAGTATTATTATATTTCAATATAAACCCAGCACCACATTGAAAGCCCATTACAACGGATATAATAGTTCTTCACCGTTACGTTTCGCTTTAACAGACCAAAGAAACATAAACACAGATCAACACAGCAGATCTCTTAACATTGCTTCAACATTTCCATCGTATGTGAAACTCCCTGTCAACTTGTCTTGTAGCTAGCAAGAACACATCTGAACACATATAACTGTGGTGGAGTAACAGTTATGTCGACAGAACAAGTCCCACTTTATACTGCATGGGATGCATACTCCAGGGAACTAGCACGGCTAACAGTTAGCACCAATACTGACCGCTTACTGACATGCACCATCGGGATATTTTGAAGGGTTCTGAATCTTGTGTTAATGCCTCAATGTATGCAGGGTTCAAGAAGGTTCAGAACATATGAGAACACTTCTGGTTGTTTATGAGGTCCAGGAATCTTTTCATACTGTTCAAAATGTCCCACAGGTTCTACGATGTTTTTTGGAGTTTCTTAAATATTAAGGGGAGTTTCAGAACGCTGCCAAGATTCCGGAATGATGAAATGCTTCCACATCATTCTCTCAAGGTTCTAGAACGTTCCCCCGGCCCACAGGTACGGTCATTGTATTGATGAGTTTGAAGACTCTTGCTGCTTCCGAAATTCTGCGCTAACATGCTTTTTTTTTTTACGCTAAAAAACAGTATGTGAGATTTGTCCGAAAACCAATAGTAAGCTAATTGCTAACTATTTTCAGTGAAATATTAGAGTACACAAACACTGGACACTACGTCGGCATCGATATCCTACGATGCAATGCGGTAGTGACGACAGTGTTCATAACAGACATTAGTGGACAGCTCTGTACAACCGGCGAGGACGCTCTCTGGGAGTGACGTGGCAAGAATGTTGGACAAGAATGTTCCGAAGGTGCCAGAATTTTGTCAGCATTCAAATGATACAACGTCTTATTGTTGGACACGCTGAGGATCAGCCTTCCCAAATGCAATCGAAGGCATTGGACGGAAAAAACTGGAATTTTAGAACGGCGACCACTGTTCACACGGTCCTGCATGCAAAAAGCCACGAATAGGACGAGTCAACGAGCATCTACTCCACACAGTACACACAAAACACTGTGAATGGGTAAGTCAGAATAGTACACAGACTATACACTGTAATAACCCTCTTATCTGTTCACCAACCTGGCGAAAAAGTTCTGTTCAACACAACTGGCCTGTGCTGGTGGTGTTAGCATATCGCTGCTTCCTGGTAAAACACCAAAGTTTTCCTTTTTAATCTCTTGAGCTGACATGTTTATTGACGTGTTGAATGAAGTTTCCTGACCCTCAAAACCTTTTAAAAACACCCCACATTTATAAGATAAATAGGCGACCACTTTATGTTCTTCTTCATTCTGTAAAAGTCAACTTATTGCAGACACGGCTTTTAATCCAAAGATGCGCTCTGGAAAAACCAAAAGTCCCCCCGGGGCGTCTTATCGCTCAAATGTCTGATTTGGCTGGTTCATGCATACAGCCACTGAGCTGAGACTCTATGTAGACTCTGAGAAAGAAAGGCAGAGTATGTTACAGGAGATGTACTCAAAACAACAGCAGCGGGGCAGGTGACCGACTGCAGCTCTGGATCGTGGGGTAAGAAGCCTGCATACGGTACGGAGCCATGCTGAGAGGCAGTGCTAGCCGACGAGGGACGGAAAGGAAAGAAAAGACACGAAAGAGGGGAAGACTGTGACCGGTGCTGAGAGATCTAGGGCTGAAGAGAAAGCACAAGAAGGCAAGTCAAGGTAGAAAATTCAGAAGTACAGTAAGAAGAGAAGAAGAAGACAACGGTATAAAAACAGCTGTCAGGCAGTTTAACGGACAAGCAGAGCTTTGTGCTGGCTCGGTCGTAGTAGTGTAAGAACAGGTTCAAAATGCACATACAGACACAAACATGCACGTACATATACACCGCGCTTCAAGTCTCTAAAGCCTCATTGGGTCTCCGGTGCCGCCCGATCATCCCTTCTCTTCTTTATCTCCTCACGTGGGGGAATCCTCAAATCCTCAAATCCTCAAATCCCCCTTTCTTCATCTTCTCATCCTCTAATCACCGTTCCTACCGCCCCAGTCTCCGTCATTTCAGTCCCGTTTTGTAAAAGCAGAATCGCACAGAAGCACAGAAGAAGAAGTAGAAGGAGGGCGTGGTTTTGTTGTTTATGCAAGTACAGGCTGTTTTTTTTCTCCAGGGTTTCTGGATTGCTCGAGGGGTCATTGGCGGGATTCCTAGTGCGGGAGCGGCACCAGGATATCCACGTAGTTGATGGGGAAGAAGCCCGACTGGCCGTTGATCATGCCCTCGTACCAGTTGTCGTCGATCTGATTGGTCAGGGTGATGACGTCGCTCTCCTTGAAGCCCAGCTCGCCTTCGTTCTCTGGCTCGAAGTCGTAGAGCGCTCGGCAACAGGGCTGGTCCATGGGGGCTGTGAAGGGACGGACACAAGAGGTATAAGCATTGTAATTGAAGGGCTACGCCCTCTAGTTGTCATATTTTACAAGGCGACAACCTAGGTACCTTGCACAAGTGTCTTAAAGCTGCATTCTCTCTAGTGTCCACCAGGGGGCGACTCCTCTGGTTGTATAGAAGTCTAGTCTAAAATGACTCTACTTCTCTCTTGATTTATTCCCTCAGTAAACATTGTAAACATGAGTTTATGGTCTCAATCTCTAGTTTACAGTCTTCTTCAATACAGCATGATGTTCATTTAGTACATTATGCTCCATTTAGAGTCAAACACACCATAAAGCAGGGGATGATTTAGGGGCGGGGCTACACAGTGATTGACAAGTCTACTGTCAGTGCGAGAATGCAAGTTACACAACACTTCCTCATCGGCTTCACTCTGCAGAAACCGGAGGTTGCCGCCTGGTTGCAAAGATGGCAACAGTTGCCTGTCTCTTGGTTTGGTCAAGCCCTCATTCAGCAACCCAGAACGCACCCCCGCTCTCTGTACCTGGTGATCTTCCGGGCGATTTGGCCGAGTGTATCCCGCCGTTGAGGCTCTCGCTGGGGGGCAGCAGCTCCAGGGTCATTCTGGGTTTAGGAGCGTACTCCTTCCTCGGTTTAGCGGATACTTCTTTTATCCTGAAAGGGCCAGAAACAAAACAAAAAAGGTTTGTCTCACCACCATCTTTTTTTTCTTCTATTCTTCTATTCTATTGGTTTACGTTCATCCCAGGTAGGTACATGGATCAATACCTTTCCTCCACCTTACTGGAGAGCTGTTGGAGGATTTCGGCAGAGCGGCTGTGGTATTCCAACTGAGCTTGAACCAACGCTGCCAGCTGGCTCACCTGTTCTATCTGCAACACACACACACACACACACACACACTTTTGTTTTTTCAACAGCACAACCTGTTCTATACCCATGCTGGGCCCGAGTCTTCCTGTCCCTGCAGTTTCCCCTCGGGGGCAAAATCTGATTAGAATTCTGTTGCCATTTCTTTTCTTTTCAGATAATTTTGCTCTTTTTTCTTTCTGTGAATGTCCATGAATGTCAATTCTGGTGCAATTATTTTAAAGTAGACTCGAGCTGCATCGACTAACAGTTGATCGATCTGCAACTATTCTAATCATTCATTTAAGTCCTTTTTCAAACAAACACAGTTGATGATTCCAGCTTCTTAAATGTGAGAATTTCTTGCTTTTCGTCCTATATTTGTTTTTGGACTGCTTGTTGGACAAAACAAGACATTTCATCGATTGCTATAGATCATAATTGGCAGATTCATTGCCTATGAAAATAGCTGCAGGGCCTCCAGCAGATGTGAATAAAGAGAAGTCCTCACGTCGCTCTCCAGCAGGTTGAACATGCTCTGCTCCGCGATCTCTTTGCTCTCGTCGAACTTCTCCAGTGCCTGTTTGAGTTCATCGTCCTGGACTTTCCCCTGGCGCTTCTTCTTGTAGTCGAAGTCCAGACGGCGGCCCTCCATCTTCTTCAGGTGGTGCTGCAGCGGAGGGGCAACAAGACATCAAACATCACTTCAGAAACCATTTGCAATTTGTCTATAAGCTCCAAACACAACATCTAACTGGAAACCAATCACAGGTTTTTTTTTTGCTCACCTGTATCTCTTTGAGGTCTTTGTCGTGGAGGTTCTGCAGCGGGTCGATGAAGTTCTGTTTGACTTCCATGTCCAAAGCGTCCTTCACCTCCCCAAGCTCCTTCATCGACTCGCTGGCATCAATCAGTGCCAAACCTGGGATGAACGGACGGGATGAGGGGAAAATAGAGACGGTTCCTCATAGACAATGTGGTGCGACTCTCTTTTGAAGCACTTCAATCATCAGTACAAAAGATGAACAACTGGTTCTTTGACTAAAAAGGTACAAGGCTGAATCTTTTAATAAAAAGCATTGAGTTAGATGTTGACTTCCAAGGTGCATTTTGACAAGAAACATCCAATCACAGAGCTTAACATGTGTTCTTCTGCACCGCTAACAGAGCGTGGGAGCTAAAGAATAAAGACATTTTACAATCTACATTTCAAATCATTGAATTTAGGAGATGAACTGGTGGACATAACGTAAACCTATAGAGTGCTGCAGGAATGAGTCCTAAAACCAGGAAATGAGTCCGCATTTTTGTACTTCCTGTACCCTCGTCTGGAAGTCAATGTTTTTTTGTTTTTGGGGGGGGGTTTGCTGCCTGAAACACAAGCTAAAGAGATTTTAACGTTTGGAATTGAAGAAACCATGTGCGACACTAACGTCCGAGTTGGCATACAAAAATACGTCACCCCTGCAGCAATTACAGAGTCCACAGTTTCTACATTTAGTAAAAGTACAGACCCAAAACTCTATATTTGCCTCCAGACAAAACCCCCCCCTCTAAACCAACAGGCCTTTGTCGATAGCGTAGCACCCTACATGTGTGTACGTTCACACTTACCGAAGCTGGACTCCTCCCCTAACTCCCGTCCAAACCTTAACATGGCGTCTCCCAGGACGCTCTCGGCCTGCGGGTACCCGGGTCCCTTTTCCTGCCCGCGGATCTTTGACATGGTGTTGATCATGCTCAGCTTGGCTCTGGATGCTGCAGGGCGGCGAGGGTTAAAATCATCAGTGCCTGGTTTTGCTCTACATGTTGTGGCGGTCTGAGTGTGCGTCTGATACCTGGATTTGGTTGTAGGTACTCTGTGGTTTTGGTCATGATGTCCAACACTGCTCTGCTGGTGACGTCCACCTTCTGCAGAGGACAACACATCAGGGACACATCGTGATGAACCTACCTAACACTGATTAAATGTAGATATTTCGATACGCTGATAGAGCTCTTCACTGAATGAATGCACAAAAGAAAAACTGAGAAATGTAAATAAAGATTCGTCCAAATCTTCAAGGAATAGTTTGACATTTTTGGGAAATACATTTATGTGCATTCAGGCAGAGAGTTAGATGAACAGATTGATAGCTTAGCATAAAGACTGGAGATGGGGGGGAAACTGATAGCCTGGCTCTGACCAAATCCATAACCAAAAACTCAAAAGCTCAACAACTAACAATTCTATCGGTTTTACGCAACAATGAAAAATGACGGGAAGCTATGTGCCAGACTCTTTATGCTAAGCTAAGCTAACCGGCTGCAGCCTTATATGTATTTCTATAAAGGCCATATGTGTGTGTGGTATCAATCTTCTCATCTAACGCTCAGCAAGAAAGCAAATAAAGTTATTTCCTTTGTTTAAGGAAACCTGCTTCACCGTAAAAAACAATCTTATCTTTACTGGGGCTATTACTGTGAAGCAGCTGCGGTGCTAAATCTCCTGAATACAAGTAACAAACTGTTTTCTATATACCATCAAATATTCATTACTGAATAAACACAAATCTAAATGAAAGAAAAGGTATTTTAGGTATATCTATTAAACCCTAATTGATGTGTGACATCTACAAAACAAAGAACTAAAATCTTTAATGTGAAACAACTTGAACGGATGGAGAACATTATGTTTTTAGGGTATTTAAGAAACAAAACATTATTTTCAGTGAATAAATAAGACAGATTTACCTTTTCCATTTCTTTGAAGTCATCATCGAGCTTGGTTCCTTCCGCCCCTCCGACCTTCTCACTGACTTTCTGTGACAGGAAACACAAAGACACAAAGAAAGACGTTCATGGTTTTCACATTAAAAGCACCCGAAGAGTTCAGAGAGACACGTTTTGAATAATTTTTTTTATGAATTCATGAGTATTAAGGTGTTGTTTGTGCCACAACGTTTATTTTTTGATATGCATAATATAAGGAAGCTGTTGTAGAAGACGTATTCAGATCACATCTGATGTGAGAACCGACGTATCTGTATAAAAGTGAACTTTTCACGAGGTACAGCGGAGCAAACGGAACAAGTCCAACATGAACACCGTGACCGCGTTCACGTCCTCGGCCGCGTCTCTGTTCTGCTGCAGTCCGTCCTTGTGGCGGCAGAACAGAGACGCCTCTCGCTTTCTAATCGCCTCAGGGTGCCGGAGAGGAGGAGCAGAGTGGGGTTCTCCATGATGGTGACTCACTGCAGCCACCCACGCTTTAGTGGGCTACACACACACACACACACACACACACACACACACACACACACACACACACACACACGTACCAGAGCAGCATATATAGACCCATATATCAATGCATTCATACAGAACCAACAGGAGAACACTGCAGAGATGGAGAAATTCACACGGAAAATTTGCAATATTGCTAATGTTAATAATCATAACAATAGAAATAGAGATTTTTAATCTAGATAGTTAACATATACGGCAACAGCCATTCATTTAATACTACTTTATATTTCTACTCAACTACGTTTTACTGGTAAATATTGTACTTCTTTCTTCTTACGGTACATAAGCGTACGTAGTACATTTAAAAAAATTCCATCAAGTTCTACCGAATGTTTCTGGCTTCTGGTCTCTGACAAATAAGCAGCGTCATGTTTCAGATGTGATTCACTGGGATCCCCTGAGACCCCAATACA